>NW_007728607.1:253123-262106 GCF_000696425.1 Galeopterus variegatus | reverse complement strand
ATACAAATTGACCCATTTTAAGTTGTATGGTTTCATCATTTTCTCACACACACACATACACACCAGTGTAACAACCACCTCGATCAAAACAGAACACTCTCTTCACTCCACAAATTTCCCACATGCTCTCTTGCAATCAATGTACCCTCAACCTGGACCCAGTAAACCAATGACTCTCATTTCTATCACAATAGATTAGTTGTGACTCATGAGGTTTCTAATGAATGGAGTAATATAGTATATACTCTTTTGCATCTGGTTTCTTTAATTCAGAGTAATGATTCTGAGATTCATCCATATTGTAGTATATATCGGTGGTGCATCCATTTTATTGCTGAATAATAGTCCATTATATCAGTATACCATTGTTTATTTGTCCATTCACATATTAATGGACATTTGGGTTGTTTCCAGTTTTTGACTAGTTCAAATAACGCTGCGGTAAAAATTAGCATACAATTCTTTGGCATGTCTTTAAATAAATAATAAAAACTGTCCAACTATTTTCCAAAGTATTTAAACAGGTTTATGTTCCCACCAGCAATTTGTGAGTCTAGTTGCTACACATCTTTGCCAACACTTGGTATTTTCAGTAGCGATTTTAATAACTTTAGCTAATCTAGTGAATGTGTAGTGGTATCTCGTAGTTTTAATTTGCATTAACTTAATGAATAAAAATGTTGAGCATCTTTACATGTGTTTATTGGCCATTCATTAATCTTCTTTCATGAAATATTTATTAAAATCTTTTGCTTATTACTTTATCATTATTACATTGTTGCTTTTATTGTTGTGAGGTACATGATATAATCTGGATCCAAGTTTGTTGTCAGATATATGTGTTACAAATATTTTCTACCAGTTTGTGGATTTCTTTTTTTATCTTATTAATGGTGCTTTTTGAAGAGCAGCAGATTTTCATTTTAATGAAATTCTATTCAATACTTTTCTTTATTGTTACTGTTTTCTATTTCCTGAAAGATTTGCCTACCACAAGATTGTGAAGAGTCTTATTAATGGTGCTTTTTGAAGAGCAGCAGATTTTCATTTTAATGAAATTCTATTCAATATTTTTCTTTATTGTTACTGTTTTCTATGTCCTGAAAGATTTGCCTACCACAAGATTGTGAAGAGAATTTTAAAATACAGTTTCTTCTAGAAGTTTTAGGGTTTCAGCCTTTCTACACAGATCTATTATCCATTTCAAGTTTATTTTTGTGTATTGTATAAAATATTAGTTAAGCTTTATCTCTATCCATACAGATATTCAGTCGTTTCAGCATAATTTGTTGAAAATAATAATCTTTCCCTACTGAATCACCTTGGCCCTTTGTCAAAAATCAGTTGATCATATATATGTGGGTATATTTCTAGCCTTTCAGTTCTGTTCAGGTAATGTAAATCCTCCAATATTGTTCTTCTTTGTAAGATTGTTTTGGCCATTCTAGGTTCTTTGCATTTTCACCTACATTTTGGAATCAACCTCTCCATTTCATACCCTAAAAAAACCTGCTGTGATTTTTTTTTTGGGGGGGGGTAATTAAACTGTATCAATATATCAATTTGAGGAGAATTGACATCTTAACAATATTGAAATTTCCAATTCACAGACCTAATTTATTTCTGTATTTATTTAGGTCTTGTTTAATTTTTTGAACAGTGTTCTTTTAATGTTTTCAATGAATACTTTTCAATGTAGAGGTCTTACACATTTTTGGTAAATTTATCCTCAAGAATTTTATGGTTTTTGTGGTATTGAAAATGTTACTTAAGAGGTTTTATTTCCAATTGCTTGTTGCTACAAATGCAATTGAGTTTTGTAAATTCAGCTCTTCTTCTATACAGGTTTATAGCCCTTTATGTTCTAACTGTAAAAAATTACACATTTCTACATTGTGTGCCCATTAACATAGATTTGTAATTATTGCTTTATGAATTTGTTCTTTGAATTATGTAGAAAACAGAAGTACAGTCCAAAAATGCAATAATACTGGGTTTTATATTTATGTATGTAGTTATCTTTACCACAGTTATTTATTTCTTCATATGGGTTCAAGTTTCTGTCCAGTGTCCTTTCACTTCAGCCCGAAGGATTCTATTTCTTGTAGAGCAAATCTTATAGCAAAAAACTCATCCAGTTTTTGTTCGGTTGTAAATTTCTTTATCTATCCTTTATTTTTGACAAAGAATTGTGGATTAGAACTCTTGGTTGGTAGGTTTGTTTTTCTTTCTTTCAGCACTTTAAATCTATCATCCCACTACCTTCCGGCCTCCATGGTTTCTGATAAGAAATTGGCTGCTAATCTTATGAGGATCCCTTGTACATGAGGAGTCACTTCTCTCTTTTTGCTTTCAATAGTCTCTCTTTGTCCTTGGCTTTCAACAATTTGATTCTAACATGTTTCACAATGAATCTTTATACGTTTATTCTACTTTGAGTTAATTCAGCTTCTTGGATATATAGATTCATGCTTTTTATCAACTCTGGGATGTTTTTGGCCATTATTTCTTCAAATATTCTTTCTGTCCTTCTCTCTCTTCTCCTTCTGGTACTTCCGTAATGTGTAAGTTGGTGCTCCTTGACCTGTTTCACAGGTCTCAGGCAGTGCTCAATTTTTTCTTTTCTTTTTTCTTCTTTTCAAACTGGATATTTTCAATTGTCATATCTTCAAGCTCACTGATTCATTCCTCTATATCCTCAAATCTTCTGTTGAGCCCCTCTAGTGAATGTCTTATTTCAGCTTTTATGCTTTTCAGCTCCATAATTTCTATTTGGTTCCTTTTTATACTTTCTATCTTTATTGATATTCTCTATTTGTTCATACATCATTATCTTGCTTTCCTTTAGTTCTTTGTCCATGGTTTCCTTTAGCTCTTTGAGCATATTTAAGGCAGATGATTTAAAGTCTTTATCTAATAAACACAATCTCTGGGCTTCCTTGGGGATGGTTTCTATCAATTTCTTTTTTCTGTGAATGAGCATATATTCCTCTTTCTTTTTATGCTCTGTAGCTTTTTCTTGAAAACTGAATATTTGGGATATAACAATCTGGAAACTCTGGATATCAGAACTTCTCTACACAGGGTTTGTTATGGTTGATTTTTGATTTTTGAGAACTTCATCTGTTTCTTTAGTGACTTTTCTGAGCTACTTTTGCAAAGACTATATTGCTTGTCATGCGTGGTCACTGAAGTTCTATTATTTCAACAGTCAGCCAGAGACTTGACAAAAAAATTTCATAAATACCTGGAGGGGGGAAAAAAAAAAACTTCCCTGGTCTTTGAAGATTGGTTGTAAGCTGGGGCACTGTATTTCTAAGCCAGGCCACCTACACCTCTGCCTTAGTTATCGTCTTCTGCTTGTATGGACCCCAAAGATCAATCAGAGGTACAAGCTTAGGGTTCTCTTAGGTCATTTCAAAGCATGCATCTGGCCCTGGGCATTCACATGTAGTCCAGCTTCCCTGGTGTCCTAGTCAGGTTTCTCCAGAAAAAGAGAACCAATAGTGTGTGTGTGTGTGTGTGTGTGTGTGTGTGTGTGTGTGTGTGTATTCCAAATACTGCAGGGCAAGCTGGAGACCAAGTTGTTTATATAACTTGCTGTGATGAAACATTGAAAGTTATGGTGATTACTAGACAGTAATTCAATTTCAGGAGGTTGACTTCACCAACCTTGTTGGCTGACTAGAAAGTAAATTGTTTAATTCCTTACTACATTGGATCACTTTGTTAACTTCAATTGAACCCTCACTATATTTGTAAACATAGTAAATATGCTCCATAACCAAAGGAAATACTTCAGAACAAGCAAAATGAGCACTTTAATGGCAGAAATTACTGAATAGTTATTAGCTATATGTTATAAATATATTTTATTATTCATAAAAATACAGTGTGTTACAACTGGCATTCTGAAAAGTAAATCAGTATACATGTTTACTACTTAGAGGGTATAAGGATTAACTGTCTATAAAAAGTACAAGATATTTAAAGTTATAAGTTTCAAAGTAAAATACAATACTAGAGTTTGAAGAAAAATTGCTTTTTATTATATGCAAAATTGTTTTAAAAGTAGAACAGACAACTCCTGAAAAATGGTCTAGAACAAATGGTAAAAACGTGTATGTGAAGCTCAGCTGCATAAACCTAATCTGCTCTCTAGATATTTGAACAATATATGTCATCCAGCCTCTGGAGATACCACAGATAAGCTGTGAGTTCATTAATAGTTAAGTATTTGTTCATCTTTTATAATATGGCTGTCAAAATTGAAATTTCTAAGGACTCTGATTGCTAAGTTTCATTTGTAGAATATATTTATGCTGCAGTTTAGGCTGTGCTGGCTTCAATCTAAGGATCCAAAAAAATCGTGAATACTTTGTTCTCAAGAGACACAAGACTGGGAATTTTACTTGTCTTTCAAATTGGCCTTGGGCTCATGGGGAACTTATTGCTATTCATCACATATATGTACATCTTCTTATTTCAAGCCCATCAGAAGAAGCCCTTACATGTGATTCTTACTCACCTAATTTTTGCTAATGTTGTTACAGTTATCTTAAGGGGTATTCCATATATAATGATATCCTTTGAAGTTACACATTTTGGATGATATTGGTTGTAAAGCAGTACTATACATTTATAAAGTGACACAGTGAATTTGTATATTTACTTCTCTCCTGAATACATTTTAGGATATTATTATCAGTCCTGGTTATTCTAAGTGGGCATGGATCAAACCCAAAACCTCCCAACAAATTCTGCCCTTATTGATTTGTTCCTGGATAAGCAACATGCTACTCAGTATGTGGGCCATTATAAGCACTGTGGCCACCAGCAATTCCACTGAGGTTGGACTTGTATATTCTCTGATGAACTATAAAACAAGACAGTTTACATACCATCATGCCATGCTATTCTTTTTTTTTTTTTTTTTTTCCTTTTTGTCTTTTTTCGTGCCCGGCAACGGATCACAACCCTCAGTGTCGCGCCCGTATCGGACCAGGACCAGCAACGGGATCGCAACCCTCGGTGCTGCGCCGGCACCTCGCTCAGCCAGTGAGCGGCTGGGCTGTATGTGGGATCCGAACCCTCAGCGGCGCTCACTCCCAAGTGGCGCCCTTGAGCAGTGCGCCACCAGGCCGGCTCCATGCCATGCTATTCTTTTTTTTTTTTTTCCTTTTTGTCTTTTTTCGTGCCCGGCAACGGATCACAACCCTCAGTGTCGCGCCCGTATCGGACCAGGACCAGCAACGGGATCGCAACCCTCGGTGTTGCGCCGGCACCTCGCTCAGCCAGTGAGCGGCTGGTCTGTATGTGGGATCCGAACCCTCAGCGGCGCTCACTCCCAAGTGGCGCCCTGTAGCAGTGCGCCACCAGGCCGGCTCCATGCCATGCTATTCTTAAGTGCCATGTTTCTGCAAGATTTTCTCTTTTTGTCCCTCATAATTTGGACCATTTTCTACATGGTCCTTATCCTTTTCAGATATCACAAGGCAATCCTGCATATTCACGGTACCAGCCTCTCTCCACGATCTTCTGAAAGAAAAGAGACTCATGTTGTCCGTTTGCTGGTGAGTTGCTTTGTTTTCTTTCATGGAACTAACTTACGTCTTTCCATTTATATGTGTTCCAAATATAATAATAATCTGATGATGGAGAACATCTTTAATTTTCTTTCATCTTCCTACCCAACTATCTGTGCTTTGATGTTTATTAATTCTGATAAAAGAATTTCTAGATTGACCTGTGCCATTTCAAATATGTCAATTTCTCACTGCTCACTGCAGACCTTTCTATTGCATCAAAGGAATCCTGATCAAAATTTTTTTAACTATAAGAAAACATGTTTTTAAAACTGTCTGAGTTTAGAAATGAGTCCTGATCATACCCAGGTAAAATTTGAGAAACAATAATCCACTGTGCTTCACACTATGAAAGTTTCTTCAAGCATAAAAGAGCACACTGCAGATGAATACATAGAGTATAACAAATATAAATTCTAAAAGCATGGAAAATAATATGAACAGGAATTTTAATGTAGCAAAAATAAAGAAATGTAAGGAGATGGTAAAAATCAAATTTAAGGTAGTAGTTATCTTTAAGGGGTTTGGAAGACGACATAAAAACAATTGGGAATGTAGTGGACTTTATCTTCATTTATAATCTTTTATTTCCTGAATTGGGCTATATGTTTATTACTATTTAACATTTATACAAGTTCAAAATGCCCTTAAATAAGTTTACAATAAGTAATATTTGTTCTAATTTTCACACTTGGTATATTTTTCAAATTTATAAATCATTAATTTGCATAATTTCTGATTAGATTTATAGATGTGATCAGATTCCTAGATTCTCAGAAGAGGCTTGAATCCATTTCTATTTCCAAATAGACACATGGACACATGATTATGAAAATTTCAAAGGATTAAAATATGAGGAGGCTATTCTTTAACAATAGTGGAATTAGAAATTGAAAACAAAATGAGTACTATAAATTCCCCAAATGTTTTCGAATTAAGCAATGTAATTCTAAATAATATAGGGACAAAAAACACACAGTGGAAATTAGAATATATTTCTAGCTGAATGATAATTAAGGTCCTACATATCAAAACGTGTGTGTGTGGCAGCTAAAATTGTGTCTTCCAAGGTAAAGTCTTGAATGCATTAAAAAAAGAAAAAAATTGATGCTCTAACCTTTCATTTCCAGGATTTATAAAAAGAACAGCAAATTATAGTCATATATCATAAAAGAAGGAAACAATAAATCAAAAACAAACAAATGAAATGGAAAACAAACATATGGAGAAAATAAACAAAGCCAACGGGTGGTTACTTGAAAATATTAAAATAATTGATAACCACCTAGCAAGTCTGATTAAGAATATAAGTTACCATAAATTACTAACATCAGAAATGAAAGTGGGACATCACTATACATCTACCTGCAGGCAATAAAAAGTATATGAGAGGATATTATAAACAACGTATGCCAATACATTTGAAAAGGTAGATAAAATGGAAAAATTTCTAGGAAAACACGTGTTATAAAAACTATAGAGGGAGTGATAGAAAACCTAAATAGTCCTATACCTATCAAAGAAATGAATCTATAATTTAAAAATCTTCCCACAAAGAAAATCCAAGCCCATATTGCTCCAAGTATTTCTGAAATAAATAACACAAGTCTTGCACAAACTCTCTCAAGGAATAGGAAAAAAGGAAAACTTCCTAAATCACTTTGTGAGTCAAGCACACCCTGAGTATTAGATACGTTTTATGTGTTACCTCAGATTCTCTTGTCATCTTTTCTTAGCCACTTGTTTTACCCCAGTAGTCATGGCAACCAACTTCTTCTGTGCAAAAACCAACAGGACTTTACCTTTTGTCTCTGCTTAGCATCTCATCTCCTGCTATAGGGCTTCTCTGTTGCTGCTCAGACATGAGTTACTGATCTCAAATATAAAAATTAAATACATCTCAAATAAAAAAAATGACCTCAAACAAAAAAACTAAGCCTGAAATAAAAAAAATTATATCAAATATCTCAGTATAATCTCTATGTGTGGGGCTGTTGATGCTCCATGGAACAAAACTTGGGCCAATTGGAGATAGTGACTGATGGATAAATTCTTCCCACTTTCTTCATCTAAGCAGTCTTTCCTGAGGCTGCATTCCCTAATAAATTAATAACACATTATCTTTTGATTCGATGGGTGCTGTTTATGTGACTGTGTTCAGTTTGTGAAAATTCATCAAGGTTTACACTTACATGTGGAGTTTTATGTACATATGTATGTTATGCTTCAATAAAATATTTAAAGTGATATTATTTGCAATAGCTCCAAAAACATTTTTTAACCTAGAAATAAGTCTTACAAAACTGTGCAGGTCTTCAATTCAAAAAACAACAAAACATTGCCAAGAGTATATAAGAAGACCTTGAGCCGGCCTGTGGCTTACTTGGGAGAGAGTGGTGCTGACACCACGAAGTCAAGGGTTAAGATCCCCTTACTGGTCATCTTCAAAAAAAAAAGACCTAAATTAATGTAACAATATACTATATTCATTAAATGGGAGAATCAGTATTTATAAAGATTACAATTCTCCTTAAAATGAATTATAAAGTCAGTGCAATTACAATTAAAAGACAGTATTGTTGTGAAAATTGACACGCTCATTCTCAACATTGTATAAAAGTTATATGGAATTATATAGAAATGCAAAAGCCCAAGAATAACCAAAAGGAGAGTATGCACATAGACAAATATCAAGTCTTATTATAATGCTACAGTAATTAAGACAGTATGCAGTTTGCATAAGGATATAAAAGTAGACCAATGTAATCAAATAGAATGTCCAGAAACAGAATCAAACATTTGTAGAAAATTTGTGAAAAATATGCCATTGTACAGCAGTGGGGAAATGGATTGTCTTTTCAATAAATGGTACTGCATCCTTTGAATATCTAAGAGGGAAAAATATATACTGTCCTCCATATTACATGAACAAAAATTGTCAGGTTGATTTTAGCTTTAAATGTGAAAGATGAAAAAAAAAAGCTTCTAAAAGATAACATAGGAGAATATCTTCATGATCACGGGATAGGCAAAGACTTCTTAAACAGGACACTGAACATACTAACCTTAAAGGAAAATATTGGCATATTGGGTTATATTGAAATTAAGAAATTCTGTTTATCAAAAGACATTATTAAGAGCATTAAAAGTCAAACTACAGAGTGAAAAAGATATTTCCAACATGTATAACTGATACAAGTCTCTTATCAATAACATGTAAATTAATACTTACAAACAATAAAAAAATACAGACAACCCAATAGAAAAAGTACAAAGATTTGAAAGGCCCTTTTACAAAAAAAATAGTATCTGAATGGTTTATGAATATTTGAAGTACGCTCAGCTTCATTATTAGTCAAGGAAATGCGTATTAAAACACATTGAGGGCCGGCCCGGTG
>NW_007728607.1:246006-253075 GCF_000696425.1 Galeopterus variegatus | reverse complement strand
ATCCTGTTGCCGGTCCCCGGTCCGGTACGGGGGCAACACTGAGGGTTGCGATCCGTTGCAGACAAAAGACAAAACAAACAAACAAACAAACAAAAAAAAACACATTGAGTTACCACTATACACCTAGCA
This sequence comes from Galeopterus variegatus, assembly GCF_000696425.1. Taxonomy (NCBI): domain Eukaryota; kingdom Metazoa; phylum Chordata; class Mammalia; order Dermoptera; family Cynocephalidae; genus Galeopterus; species Galeopterus variegatus. The sequence continues at coordinate 252,946 of NW_007728607.1, read as the reverse complement.
GGATGGTAAAATTAAAAAGAGTGGAAATCATTATCACAACTTTGGAAGTCTGTTTGGCAATATCTCATAATGTTGAACCTATGCATTCCCAGTGATACAACAATTTTACTACTATGTATAATCTCAGCAAAAATGCCTACATGTACACATCATGATATATACAGAAATATTCTCATTTTCATTGTTTACTTGTAATAGCCCCCAAATGGAAACAGCGTAAATGTCCATCAACAGTAGAATAAATAAACTGTGTAATATAAATACAATGGAACATTCTACTGCCATGAAAATGGAGAAACTACTGCTATACTTAATAATATGAATTAATTTACAGGCATAATTGAATAAAAGAGGCCAGACACAAAAGAGGGCAAACGGTATGCCTGCATTTGCACAAATTTTAAGGAGAAGAAGAATTAAACTCTGGTGTTAGAAATCAGGATGGTGGTTACCTTAGAGGAAGAAGGGAAAAGTGACTGAAAGGTAGAATAAAGGAAGTTTCTGAGATGCCGGTAATATTTTATTTCTTGATCTAGATGGAGGTTATTTATAGACTCCCCATGAGAAAATTCATTTACCTCTACCCGTTTGACTTGTATTTTTATTAAGCTATTTTCTAAATCAATTCTTTAAAAGTTTATTTTAGAAAATGACAGTAATGAAACATTGAAGACACCTAGGAGTCATGTAAAAAAAATTCTAAAAGGAAATGAGAGCACAGGTAAGCAGAGCACACCATAACACCAAATCGTTTTTGCTTTCGGAGCTCTTGCTCATGGAGGGAAAATTGGACTTATATTTTGTCAGTTTCTAAATTGAGGCAAACTGAAGTCACTGGGAGCTACTCAAAATGGAAAACCACCCTATATTAGCACATGTCCCTGATGGTATACATTCAGATTAACAATGACATAGAGAGAAACTTTAACCATCACCCCCAGTAAACTGCAGGAAAAGTTATCTTGCCACTTAGGAATCCAGAGTGAAGGAAACGGAAAATATCCTCATTCTGAGAAGTTAAAGCCACGAGGTGGACCTGTAGCACATAGTTTTCCTGGATGTGCATTTCCTGGATAGTCCAGGAATCCTTAAGTCCTAAGCCTGGTTTGAGATTTGTATTATGTATCTATTACTGTAACAAATGACCCCAAACTTAATGATTTAAAACAACAAACATTTATCATCTCACATTGTCTGTGGGTCAGAAATTCAGGGGGATCTTATCTGGGTAGTTCTAGTTCAGGGTCTCTCATGGGGTTGCAATCAAGAAGCCAGTTAGGCATCTAGTCATCCTAAGGCTTGACTGGGTCTGCGGGAGTGCCTTCCAAACTCTCTAGTGGACGTTGACAGGAAGCCTCATTTCTACATGGGCTTCTCCAGAGACAGATCCATCACTTAATATTGGTCACAAAGACCAACCCTGATACAATAAGGTCAGGAACTACACAGGGCATGAATATCAGGAGGTAGTGATCATTGGGGGTCATCTTGGAGGCTGCCTACCTGATTGCCCTCTGGCCATCTATGATCCATGTCTTCCACATACAAAATACACTCACCACCTTCCAAGATGCTTTAGATTTACCATTTAAATCACAACCAAGTGTGTATGAAATACTTTGGGTATAGTTCCTTAAGTACAGCCTTTCAAGTACATAGAGAGGAAGCTTGCTACACAAGGGAGAAAATACCACTACATCTGGACAAGAGTTTACCCTAACTTTTTTTTTTTTTTAAACCCCTGATTTTCAAAGTAAGTAAAAGTCTGGTGCTCGACCAATTAAGCCACATAGGCCCTGAGAAGGCACTCGTATTCCTATTCAGAAATGGTTTCAGCGAAATCATTATTGTTCGTTGATATTGTAAATTCATTCCTGGACCCAGGATGGTTTAGATTCTATGGGCTGCCATTGAACAGAAGTGTATTCATGTACTCTGAGCATTGCTTGGTATTCACTGGTGAGCTGTTACTTGCTCTGTTTGCACTAAGAAACCATTCCTTCTAAGGAATGTAAAATACTATAACACAAGAATCCTTATTATTTACTTACCTACAGTTTGTAGAAGGTGAGACTCAAGAGGTAGGACCAACAGATTATCTTTTCAACGTTTATTGAACAATTAATATGCACCTGTTCATGGGGCACCCGAAAAGAACCTTTTCAATGACAAAGAAAACCAACAAAAGTGATGACACCGAAGTGAAAAGCAACTAGTTGGGAGTTTTAATAAAGTTATTAAAGTTGATCAAATATTTATGGATGTAAGAAAAAAGCAAATCATTAATAGGGAAGAGAATGTCCTGGCGAGAATCAGAAGTAAATGTGGAATTTGTCACTTCCTTCTCCATGAAATTGCGGATACAGGAATACCTCAATTGAATGAATAAATTTCAATTGTTTTGTTGGACAGCAGGGGGGAAGGAATTTTACTTTGCCAGGTAGTATGCCACAGTCAGATAGGCAGATGAGTTTTGGAATTATTTTGTGGGAGAATGGCAGGATTTCAAAGAAAGGTGGGAAAGAAAAAACGACCATGATCATTATAAATCAGAGATTACATATGAGAGTGATTATTGCTAGGAATGGTTAAGTAAATTCGAGTAAAACCCCAAGCTGGCGGGGGGTGCTCAGAAAGCTTGTAGCAGAGGATGGTTTCGATCCATTAACCTCTGGAGGGAGAATGGCAGGATTTCAAAGAAAGGTGGGAAAGAAAAAACGACCATGATCATTATAAATGAGAGATTACATATGAGAGTGATTATTGCTAGGAATGGTTAAGTAAATTCGAGTAAAATCCCAAGCTGGCGGGGGGTGCTCAGAAAGTTTGTAGCAGAGGATGGTTTCGATCCATCGACCTCTGGTCTACGGGCCCAGCACACTCCCGCTGCGCCACTTTGCTAGCTGACACGTGAGGTCTTGCATTGTTCCCTTTAATAATTAAGATCACCTTTTGGTGCTGAGAAAATATTCATCTTTTTTATTTCTTTTAGTCTCTGATGGTTTATACCGGCCCTTTTTTTACCATACAGGTCGGAAATCTGCTACCCGACAACCAGATGGTCTTAGGTCATCACCTCTAGGTGTGCACTCTTCCAACCTGCCAGGGAGTGTTCGAGCTTGAAAGTCCCACAGTCCCCCTCACGCCGCAGCCCCTTGTTGGTCAGAAGGAACCAAGGAGCAGCGAGCCGAGCAAAAGACTGGGCGAAGCCTTCTCCGGCGGAATCTGAGGAGTTGTGGGACCAATTCCGCCGTCCCCAGAGATGAATCGTGTTAACCATCTCATTTGTTTGTGTCAGAAAATCTCATAGACAATAGTTTGGATAAAATAATTTTTTTATTTGCTTGCAAGGGCGCAAGATTTTCCAGAGGATGGTGCCCCTAAAGTATAATAAACCGGGTTTATAGCTCGTCATTACATGGTAGCTACAATTTCTGTTGGATTCCGTTTTGTCAAAAAAGAGAAATATAAAAGGACACCTTTCTTGTTTGCAACTGCTACCTTTTATCTTTAGGTGTGCAAGCTATGCAAACGTTCGGATAAGGAACGTGAAACTCAAGGAGTTGCCTGTGCTGTGTCACCTGTTTTATTTTTTTACCCCGGGGGCAACTGGCCGGCTCGCAGATCCGAACGTGTGGGCATCGTGTTATTAAGTTGCGTCCTAACCCGCCAGCCCTTGTCTGGGAATCTAAAGTAAAGGTCCTAGGTGTTGACATGGTGACTACTCAATACAGTTTCGAGTTCCTTTTTAAAAACACCTCCTCTAGAGACGAAGCTCTCTGATCTTCCATGGGCTGTAAGCCTTTGGTACACTTCCTCAGGAACTTAAAAACTGCTTAAGTCACCTTCCGCTTGGAATAAAGTAGCAAACCTTAGCTAGTGACTAAGGTTGAAGGTAACTGACTTCTTGGCGTTTCCTCACGCTAGGCAGGTAAAAGTTGTCAAACGTTATTAACCCAAATTTCCTTTTTCAAGAGAATAAATGTAAATTAAGGATAAACCCCAAACGCCTGGACAGGGACTTGAACCCTGGACCCTCAGATTAAAAGTCTGATGCTCTACCGACTGAGCTACCCAGGCCCTCGGGCTGGGAGTTTACTGTATCTAAAAATAAGTTCAATGACTACCATAGTTCAATGATAATGTAGAACTATTCTTGCATTTAGGAAAGGTAACTGAACAAATGTTTCATCTCCACAGAGCCAATTCACTCAGCAGTTGTTTATGTTTCCTGCGGGTCTGCAGAAAAGGGATGTAAGTGGCTTCAAGAAAACAATTCTTTTTTTGCTTATAGTTTGAGGAAGGAAAAAATAAACAGAAGAAAATAATAATAAATATTTATGGAATGCTTAAATTGTCAGCACTGTCCTCTTTACTGGGCATCAAGAAATAACCAAAAAAGACACAAACAGGGACATAGAAACAATTAAAAAAGCAAGCGAAATGGGAAGCAACCAGTGGAGAACAATGGTAAGAACCTGACACATCTCTCAGTTATTTTCTCACTGCAATAAAACAGCAAGTTATTAAAAAGGAGGAGAATGTTGTGCTGACTGTAGGTGGCCCTACTTTGTACTCATCACTGCTTTGGGGATGTTCTTACCCCTCTAAAATAATTTTGACAAATGTGATATCCCCTACCACATTTTTTCAGCCTAGCATTTTTCGTAAGTTTAAATTCTTCTGAAGACACAGTGACTTCTATCACAGGAATCTAAAAATCATAGTAATTTAATACTTACCAACATTCCTTTAAAAAGAGAGATGAGCAGTCCCCTTCTTTAGCTGTGGAAGATTTTACATCGGTCCTTTATCTCCCTGTATTCATAGTGCCAATCCACATCTCCCACAGAATTTCACCCGAGAACAGTGTCACTTCCTATTTAGTTTTTCCTTGATCCTTCTATCATACCATGCACCAAACAGATATAAATACTGAAGTCTGATTTTATTTGCTGTTATTCAAAATGTGTGCTAACAATAATTTGTTTGAATTGTGTTATATTTACATCTATTTGTAGTACATAATCAATCAAAACCTAAGTAGGTAATAATTTGAAAGCCCCTTTACAGGAAGACATATGGAAGTAAATGTGGAATTTATCATCTCCCCCTTCTCCATGAAATCGAATGCAATATGCAAGATCTCATGATGGATTTGACTCAGTATTACCAACTGTCGGGAACCCATAGCAAAGGTTTAATAGTCAAACTTAACTAATGAGACACTCTGAAGAAGATTTAGCTAAGGATGGTTTCCACCCATTGCCCTCCGGCCCAGCATGACTCTACTGTGCCACTTTGTTTATATGCAAGTGGCTGCTGATACTTTTCAATTCCTTTTTCACAATTCCTTTTTCACGTTTTATTTCCTGCGTCTTTTCCTTTCTCCCTCCCAGTTCGCTCCTCCCTTTTCTTGGCCTCTTTAAAATTGGCCTCCTCAAGAACCAGATGCTGTCCTCAGTTTCTCCATCCCTGTGCTTTCCCAATCTGCCAAAGATTTAACCTCTGAAACTCGTTCTTCAAAAGCTTATTTTGGACTCAGAAGAGGAATTACATAGAAAATGTACATAGAAAATGTACTTCTCTATATTTACATAGAGAAGTCCGCAGAGAAAAGCCCTCAGGAAACACTGCCTGAGAAGAACCCGGGGACCTGTGGAGTTAACACCTCTGCTTTGGAGTTGGAAGTGTCTTAACCAACTTTTATCAAAAATCTTAGCTTTTATCAAAAATTATCAAAAATGCCTGTAAGGGAGCCGGACTTTCAGAATTCCATTTCCGATTGGGTAACGTTTAGATCAGTTTTATCAGGAACCAGGAATTCCTGTCTTTGAAAAGAGGATTTTTGTTTTCGGGACCTATCTCAGGGAACTAAGCTTTTGTGTGATGTGTCCTCTGCGGGGTATGTTCTAGAAGTTACACGATTAGATGCCTAATGACTTCATTCCACACAGAAATGACTAGAAGCGACATAAATATTGCCCACCAAATCCAAATTTAAAATCTAATTTATCTTCTCAAAAATGCCTGTAGTCATTCCTCAGACAGGACAAGTGTGACAGAGAAGTTGGAGTGAAAAGGGACAGTGAAATTCCTGTTTCATGTCCTCTCTTTCTTGTGGACTTCACAGTTCCATTTCCCCCGGCGCGTCTCCCCCGTTTCCTATTTGCCAGTTCCTAGTCGTCCTTTAGACATAACCCATTACCTCTTTCTGGAGGATTTTGCTGACTGGCTTAGAAGTGGCTTAGAAGTTCCTGGAATACAACCAGGATTCCTGAAATTATTTCAATTCTATTAATAGCACTTACTATATGTTGTATTATAACTATCTCTCCTGTGATCCTTCCCTAAATATTAGCATGCCCAGGGCTCAGTCCTTAGATACCATGTTGAAGGGTAAATGCTGGGCATAGCCCTATTCCCTCTCCTCGTGCATACCAGACTTCCCCTTCCCCACTGGAAAACTACCCCTGGCCAAGGTAGTTACCCAAGGAACTGGCATGTCCCCTTTAAGACAAACATCCCCTTTAAGACAAATGGAGGAAGCAGGGACCCTAATTAGCACACTGGTGTTAAAGTACTCTGGCACCGGGAGAGTAGCAGTAGATAAACTTATCTACTCAGCCAGATCTCCCACGTACTGAGTTAGGTCAGCTGGGTGAGGGTTTACACATAAACATGCAAATGATTTATACCTCTACTTTGATCTGTTCACTATACAACTTGTATGTACCCTGTGGCGGAAAGGATTTCCAGCTGGCCAGCCACAGTCAGCAACTCCCATAAGTCTAATAAACCGAAGTCTCTGCCTATGGAACCGAGTGAATTCTTTGGAATAGGCAAACACTACGCCAGTGCCCGTTCAGATTTGGGGCTCCCACGACACACACACACACACACACACACACACACACACACACACACACACACACACACA
>NW_007728607.1:221666-245798 GCF_000696425.1 Galeopterus variegatus | reverse complement strand
ACACACACACACACACACACACACACACACACACACACACACACACACACACACACGTGTCTCTTTTCCATCTTGGACTGTTCCTTCAAACTCCAAATTCACATAATGCTACTGCTTTCTTGATTGTTGTTGTTGATTTTTTGCTTTTGTTTTGGTTTTGGCAGGTGGCCGGTGCGGGTATCTGAACCTTAGACCTTGGGCAACTGCTTTTTTGACAAGCATTTTCTATTTAATTTTTCCAAACACTGAACTCCTGATCTTCTCTCTGAACTTGCTTCTCACCAATCTTCCCTATCTCAATAAAACTCTATCTGCGCAGTCATCAGTGAATCCTCTTTCTTTCAGATCCTCCATGCTGCCTATCAGCTCCACCTCCAAAATATATCCATAACCTAACCACTTTTTTTAACAACTTTCATTACTATCTCACTAGAAAATCTATCATTACCTCTTACCTAGATTTTCACAACAAACACTTCACTGGTGTCCCCGCTTTTATTATCCTTGCCCACTTACTGTCTATTCTAAACACAGCAGTAGTGCCTCTGTTCAAAATTCTGCAAAGGTTACCCCTCACTCAGTATAACAGCCAAGTGTTTCTAGTGGCCTGTGGGGGTTTCCATCCCTTCCCCTCCCCTCCCCTCTAACCACAACCATCCACTTATTCTTCCTTAAATAAGTCAGGAACAAAGCACGAGTGATACTATTCAAGAAATCTCAGGCTAAATGATAAAAGGCAAAACACCTTCTGCCTTGCTCACGTTCTCTCTCTCTCTGCTTGTACTTGGGATCTGGACACCATGCTGTTAGGCAGCCAAGCAGCTACATGGAAAGCCCACATGTAGCTGGTCCCATCAGAGCCCAAGTTGAGACCCAGTCAACAGCTGGTATCAGCCTCCAGGCATTTGAGTGCCAGAGTCTTTAGATGACTCTAGTCTAGATTTCAAGCTGCCACAGCTTATGCTCAGTGAATCAGAGATAAGCTGACCCCATGGCATGTTGGCCAAATTGCAAGTTTGTAAATAAAGTAAATGTTATATTAAGTCACTGACTTTTAGGGTGGTTTGTTACATAGCATACGTAAGCAGAACTATTACCATTTAATGTGACCATTTTGGATCTCATCTTTTGAGAAGGGTCAATTCTTTTCCTTATTTTTTTATTGGATTGACTAGATGTTTTTCCATTGACTCATAGAAGTTCTTCTGTATTTTCATTCAAATCCTGAGTAAATTATTTATGTTGCAAATAACTTCTCTGTTCTGTGACTTTCCGTTTCTTTCTTTTATGGTGTCTTTTTTTCTTTAACATTTATTTGTACATATTTGTGGAGTACAGTGTGTTGTTTCAAAACATGCATATACATTGATTCACTTAGGATAGTATAGCTTTGTACCCATTATTCATTATGGTGTCTTTTGATGAACATAGTTCTTCATTTATTCTTAATTTATACATTTAATGTCATTAATTTTATCATTTCCCCCTCATGTTTAGTGCTGTTGTGCCTTATTCCTGAATTTTAAGAAATCCTTCCTTACCCAAAAGTCCTGTGAATATTTTTTTATATTCTCTTCTAAGTGCTTTATACTTTGCATTTTACATTTCAGCGTTAATGCACCTGAAATTGATTTTTATGTATGATGGATTTTCCATATGGATATCTAATTATGCCAGTATGATTTGTTGAGAAATCCTTCTTTTCCTTACTCTTCTGCAGTATCCTATTTGTTATATACCACATGTGCTCTTTTTCTGTTCCATTGGTCCATTTGTCCATCCTTGTACCAATACCAGACTCAGTTGATATGTCCTTAAGTGAATTTTTCATGTAAGGTTGAGCAAGTGCCCCCCCTTCTTTCCTTCTTCTTCAAGAATGTTTAGCTACTCTTGGCTCTTTCCATTCTCATAAAGATATTTAGAAAGTGCTTATTAAATTCAATTAAAATGTTGAGATTTTAATTGGAATTATATTTATCTATTAACCAATTTTAGAAGAATATATTTTTTTACAGTATTGTATGATTTTACAACCCATGAGTATGTAATTTCGTTTATCTACGTATTATGCAGTTTCTCTCAATAGTGTTTTGGTTTTTCTCTGACAGATGTTGCTAAATTTATAAGTAAATTTATGCCTATGTATTTGATTTTTAGTGCTATTTTAAGTGATGTATTTTAAAATTTAATTTGTTGCTAGGATATGTAGAAAAACAATTGATTTTGTATTTTTCAATCTTACTAAATCTCCTAATGATTGTAATCACTTAACATATGGATTTTTAAATTTTCTACATACTAAAGCAGTATCTCTACATAATAAATATTTCTTCATATCCCACTCCCTTACTTTTAATTTCTTTGTCTTTCATTGATAGGAAGACTGAGTAAGACCCAAGTACTATATTGAGGACTAGAAGTCTTATTTCCTCTCTGGGTTAGCTTTCATCATTGAAGGAATTTCAAGAAATGCTATTCTAAAATATGCCTCCTTGGACTTCAGACTGAGGGCACTTGGGAAAAAGCAAATGCAGGAAGGGGCTTTCTCTGAACTTCCCTTATCTGCCTAAAGACAGATCTTCTAAAAGGAGCTCAATTGTCATGAATTCCCTACCTGGGAATCTCATTAACCAGGGAAGATTAAACTGTATCAGAGGAGACTGGAGGTCAACACCAGGCCCAGGCAAACTTTGTCCCAGGTTATCACCTATTCTTCTGAGGGCCCATTCATCTTTCCCCCAAATCATTTACTCTTCCCTAAGTTGCCTACATCTCCCCTCCTCTCTCTTGTATGAAAAGGGTATTTAAGCTTCTAGAACTCACTGGGTTTCTAGGTATTCACTTTTCTTTCCTGTGATGGCCCTATGCACATAATAAATTTGTACACCTTTCATCCTGTTAATTTTCCTATGTCAGTGTATTTCATAGGCTGAATTATTGAATGCTCAGAGGATAGAAGGAAAGTTTTCCCTCCTCAACAGCATCTCACCATAAGTATGGCTTTTTGTACATTTTCTTTTTCATATTAAGGATGTTCTCTTCTCTTAGTCTGCTTGGAAATATTATCATAATTATTGGATGTTGAATTTGACCAACACATTTTCTACATCTACTGAGATGATCATATGTGTTTCTCCTTTAATGTTTTAATACAATGACTTAACATTTGGATAAAGTCAACCTAGTCATGCTGACATGTTAATAGACAGTGGGTAAATATTTTGCTCAGGAGTTTTGCATCTATGTTAATGAATGAGACTGGCTTGTAATTTTCCTTTCTCAACATTGTCTTTTGCTGGAGACCAGCTCCGCAGGATTCGTTGGACCTGAATAGGTGGTGTGGTGTCGGCGAGGAAAGAAAGAGACAGACCAGAGATGTCTAGTGCAAGTGTGGACAACAACCACAAAAATCTTGCTTTATTTATAAGTTTTTACCTAATCTTTTACACATTGATTTGTCTTTTAATCAAAACATTTTTTTGTGACAAAAACATCAATAGTTCACCCCAAAGCCTGTGACTCGTGGCCAGGAAACTATACAGTAGCAGCATGCTTGACTTTAAAGAGCATCAGACTTTTAGTTTAAACTATAATTCTTAACCTTCTTAACTTACAATTTAACCCTTTTTTAATCTTACTTATACTTACTATACTTGATTTTAATAATGTTGATTAGTTATGGTTAACAATTTAATATTGCTTATACTCTATATTGATCATTTTAATTTATAATCAAAATCACAATGTTTATACCTTTTATTTCCCTGCCAATAGACTCCGGGAACAGCACAGGAGACAAAGTAAAAAGTTAAATGATCCTACTCAAACTAACAAAAACACACCATATCATTCTTATTATTACTAAAGAAAGAACATGTTCTTGGTAAATCAAATGAAACTGTGGGAGTGGGGAGAAACAAAGAAATCTGTAACTGGTTGATGATCAATTAGTTGTAAGCACCACTGCACTCGGACCCACCATCTCCCTGGGGGATGTGGATAGAAATCCAACACAATAACTTCATTCCACACAAACAAGAGCATGACCACAGCCACAATGGGTCTATGCACACATCACTAACAAGGAAGATTAATGACAAAATTAAATGGAGCCAACCCATACCGGGAACATGCATCAGAAACACCTTTAGTACTGACAATGCCCTTTAAATAAACCAGTTAATTTTGATGTATTTTAACATGTCCTTTGAGAAACTCCAGGGAATTTCCCAAACCCATACTAAGCCAAAAGGTTAGGCTGTTTAATTCTGGGAAGCCTTGTCAAGCAACTAAAGGTGAACAAGAACTTCCATGGAGCCGTACTACACACATGGAACCTCCTTGTAGCCTGCAGAACAAGGGGTATCACTCAGACTCCCATGCCATTCCCTATAGCAGGATGGCTCATTGGGCAGTCTTTGTCAGATTTTTGTATCAAGGTTATGCTAGATTCATAGAATGAGCGTGTTAGAGTTAGCAGGATTGAAGCCATGTTGGGACCTAAAAGTGTCTGTGCTGCAAGGGTGGGGGTGTTAAGATGAACAGTTTTTTTTTTCTCTCCACTCTTTCTTTCCACCCCTGACTTTCTTTTCTTGCTTGCTAAAAGGGGAACAAGGCTGAGAAGCTAACAGCTGAGACTTCAGTTTTGAGAAGGATCAAGGCCAAATGACTGGAAGCTGACCTGGGGCACCAGCCATATCAACCAGAGCTCTGTGAAGCAAAACTATGCAAAAGACTTTGCAAAAGAGTTGATTCTACTCCAGAGCAATTCAAAAATCTTGCAGGGTTTTGAGATAATAGCAAAGATGAGAACAGAAACCTGATGAAGCCTTGGTAAGACCTTGTACCTGCCTCATAGACATGGACCCCTCCTAGCTCATGTCGCCTTCTCTCCTGCTTTTCACCTCCTATGTTCCATTCCCTCCTTTTAAAACCCCTTAGTAAATCTAAATCTTAGAGATGGGATAGCCTACCATCTCCTTCAGCAGAATACATATGCTTTTCTAACACCAACCATTTCACTTCTGAGTCTTTTTTCTTCCCTTCTCAAGAGGGCAGGCAGCTGTACCTGAGTTTGGTAACAAACAGACTCTATTCTCTGAAGGAATGGAACAGTTCTTCCCTTACTATTTCATAGAGTGCAATGGGTAAAGCCATCTGTGCCTAGAGCCTTTGTAGTGGGAAGTTTGTATATTATTGATCCAAGTATATCTTAATAAAACTGACTTAAAAAAATGTCCTTTGGGTTTCAGATAAATAGGAAGAATAAGTTCTGGTGTTCTTGGCTGATTATAGCTAATAATATTGTGTATTTTTAAATAGGTAGAAAAGTAGATCTTGACCATAATCACCACAAAGACAAATGTTTAGGTGACAAATATGCTATTCACCCTAAGTGAATCATTGTACAATATATGAGGGTACTTCAAAAAGTTCACGAAAGTGTTACAGCTCTCTTTAAATTTGTCTGACAGGTTTTCTGGTCTTTACTGAAAAACCCCCTTCATGCAAAAACAAAACAAACAAACAAACAAAAAGTTTATGGAAAGATTTGTATTGTCTTTCTACTTTTCTGCAAACTTTTTGAAGTACCCTCGTATGCATGTATTGAAACACACTGTAGCCTAAAAATGCATACAATTAAAAATAAATTTTAAGAAAAAGTCCTTTGGCAAGTTATCTTTTCCAATCAGTTTTGGATTCAGGACCATCATGTATTATTGTTCATTAGAAAGGATATCTCCTACTACCTCCAAGACTACCATTTTATGACTAATTCAATATTTTATAACATATCATCACTAAGATAACATAATAGCAGTTGGCATAAGTTATTACATAATATACTAGTTATTAAATAATTTAAATAATAAACTATTCACAAAGTAGCACTCTACATACATCATGTACCATCTTGTTTAATCCCAAAATGAGATTATAGGTAAATCTGTGCTTATTTTANGGATAGAAATCCAACACAATAACTTCATTCCACACAAACAAGAGCATGACCACAGCCACAATGGGTCTATGCACACATCACTAACAAGGAAGATTAATGACAAAATTAAATGGAGCCAACCCATACCAGGAACATGCATCAGAAACACCTTTAGTACTGACAATGCCCTTTAAATAAACCAGTTAATTTTGATGTATTTTAACATGTCCTTTGAGAAACTCCAGGGAATTTCCCAAACCCATACTAAGCCAAAAGGTTAGGCTGTTTAATTCTTGGAAGCCTTCTCAAGCAACCAAAGGTGAACAAGAACTTCCATGGAGCCGTACTACACACATGGAACCTCCTTGTAGCCTGCAGAACAAGGGGTATCACTCAGACTCCCATGCCATTCCCTATAGCAGGATGGCTCATTGGGCAGTCTTTGTCAGATTTTTGTATCAAGGTTATGCTAGATTCATAGAATGAGCGTGTTAGAGTTAGCAGGATTGAAGCCATGTTGGGACCTAAAAGTGTCTGTGCTGCAAGGGTGGGGGTGTTAAGATGAACAGTTTTTTTTTTTCTCTCCACTCTTTCTTTCCACCCCTGACTTTCTTTTCTTGCTTGCTAAAAGGGGAACAAGGCTGAGAAGCTAACAGCTGAGACTTCAGTTTTGAGAAGGATCAAGGCCAAATGACTGGAAGCTGACCTGGGGCACCAGCCATATCAACCAGAGCTCTGTGAAGCAAAACTATGCAAAAGACTTTGCAAAGGAGTTGATTCTACTCCAGAGCAATTCAAAAATCTTGCAGGGTTTTGAGATAATAGCAAAGATGAGAACAGAAACCTGATGAAGCTTTGGTAAGACCTTGTACCTGCCTCATAGACATGGACCCCTCCTAGCTCATGTCGCCTTCTCTCCTGCTTTTCACCTCCTATGTTCCATTCCCTCCTTTTAAAACCCCTTAGTAAATCTAAATCTTAGAGATGGGATAGCCTACCATCTCCTTCAGCAGAATACATATGCTTTTCTAACACCAACCATTTCACTTCTGAGTCTTTTTTCTTCCCTTCTCAAGAGGGCAGGCAGCTGTACCTGAGTTTGGTAACAAACAGACTCTATTCTCTGAAGGAATGGAACAGTTCTTCCCTTACTATTTCATAGAGTGCAATGGGTAAAGCCATCTGTGCCTAGAGCCTTTGTAGTGGGAAGTTTGTATATTATTGATCCAAGTATATCTTAATAAAACTGACTTAAAAAAATGTCCTTTGGGTTTCAGATAAATAGGAAGAATAAGTTCTGGTGTTCTTGGCTGATTATAGCTAATAATATTGTGTATTTTTAAATAGGTAGAAAAGTAGATCTTGACCATAATCACCACAAAGACAAATGTTTAGGTGACAAATATGCTATTCACCCTAAGTGAATCATTGTACAATATATGAGGGTACTTCAAAAAGTTCACGAAAGTGTTACAGCTCTCTTTAAATTTGTCTGACAGGTTTTCTGGTCTTTACTGAAAAACCCCCTTCATGCAAAAACAAAACAAACAAACAAACAAAAAGTTTATGGAAAGATTTGTATTGTCTTTCTACTTTTCTGCAAACTTTTTGAAGTACCCTCGTATGCATGTATTGAAACACACTGTAGCCTAAAAATGCATACAATTAAAAATAAATTTTAAGAAAAAGTCCTTTGGCAAGTTATCTTTTCCAATCAGTTTTGGATTCAGGACCATCATGTATTATTGTTCATTAGAAAGGATATCTCCTACTACCTCCAAGACTACCATTTTATGACTAATTCAATATTTTATAACATATCATCACTAAGATAACATAATAGCAGTTGGCATAAGTTATTACATAATATACTAGTTATTAAATAATTTAAATAATAAACTATCCACAAAGTAGCACTCACATCATGTACCATCTTGTTTAATCCCAAAATGAGATTATAGGTAAATCTGTGCTTATTTTATCACAAAGTAGCACTCTACATACATCATGTACCATCTTGTTTAATCCCAAAATGAGATTATAGGTAAATCTGTGCTTATTTTACAGATGAAGGAATTAACTCAGAGGTTATATTAACTGACCAAAGGTTAACCAACTGGGAAGTGGAAGATCTAGTGCCCTTAACCATTTTCCATACTGTTTCCTTCAAATGTGCATTCCATTTGTTAAGAGAATGTATATACTCTTTAACATTATATTGTCAGGGCATCAACCAGATCCAGTCTGGTTAACAAGCCCCATGTCTAAAATAGTCTGAAGGAGTGGGAGGGAGATTACTCTGGTTTCCAGGTAAGCTGGCATAAAACAAATGCTCTAATTCCCCTGACAGATTTGGATGGAGAGTACATGAGTACTTAAGCAAGCAACAAACCTTTACTTTGCCTGAAATGTGACTTGGTTTTCCTTTGTAATGTGTTTGCTTTGGGGGTACTTGTACTTGGCTTACTGCTCCGCTCTGGGCATGTCACTTGGAAAGAAAGGTTGAAAATTAATTTAAAAGTAAATTAAGAATTAAACTCAAAACTACGTTTCGGAAGGGAGTGGGAAACCTTCCACATCCTGAACATGGCTGCACCTTCTGAGTGCTCCCGCCTTACAACAGCACTCTCTCAGCCTTTCCACTTCCCCGTGGATTGAGCTAACCTACTGGGGCACTTAACCTGCCAGTCTACCCTCCTGACTGAATTCATGGCCTATGACTTTATGATGAAACCAGATCACTTTCTATTGAAATTGGACTAAGAAGAGATACAATCACTGTAAGATCTCTGCTGATTTATCCTAATTTTCCCTTTAAAGCTATATATAACTTTGCTCATTCTCTTTCACAGGTACATGAAATCATGATTTATTTGTGTGATATGTCTAAAAGTAATACACAAAACTTCGAGGTCATGCCCCTAAAGGGAAAGAGTTGTCTTTCAATTCCTGCCAGTTTGAAAAACAAAGACGCCTGGCTGGACCTCAGGTTAGAAGCACACATTGAGAATGGTAAAGCAGTAAGTTTGCAAGTTCCTGTGTTCCTGATCCTATACCCAGGCACTCTGGGTTGCTTATGCCCTTACTCTTTGTATAACCACTGATATTTTGAGTCTGTTATAAAAGACATTGCTATACACTAACAAATACAATCTTTTTGAGTACGGAGCCAAATGTGGTTGCTAAAAAGATGCTAAGGGAAATCAATTAGGTAAAACCACCTCAGTATATTAAAACACTCATGTAAAGAGTAAATGGAAGAAGTTATCTTTTTTTTTTTTTTTTTGCGACCAATGGATCGCAGCCCTCGGTGTTGCGCCCGCACCTTGCTCAGCCAGTGAGTGGCCGGTCTGTATATGGGATCCGAACCCTCGGCGGGAGCGCCGCCACGCTCCCAAGCGGCGCACTGTAGCAGTGCGCCACCAGGCCGGCCCTGGAAGAAGTTATCTTAACATTTATAAAGACTAACAGGTTTCTACTATAAACAGGAGAAAGCAAATTGATACCCCATGAAGTTCAAAGCAACTGAGTGATTCAATATTTCAGTGGAAGAGGTATTTCAGTGGAAAGAGGTTCTTTCAAAGCAAGCTATGAAAGAACATGAAAGAATAAATTATGCATGATCTAGTATCCATAGCTGGAATTCAACACTAAGTTGCTAAAGAAGATTGAGAATATTAAGTTTTAAAAAATTCCAGGATAGCTGTATTAAGTATAGGAGTTAGACATTATTGTGGAGAACTATACTGTCTTAGTCCATTCCAGGTTGCTATAACAAACTACCTTAGACTGGGTAATTTATAAGCCACAGTTTTTATTGCTCACAATTTTGGAGGCTGGAAAGTCCAAGATCAAGGCATTGGCACTTTCTGGTGAGGGCTTGTTCTCTGCTTCAGAGACGATGCCTTCTATGTTTCCTATCCAAATACTAACAAAGCCTGACCCTGCTTAGCTTTCGAGATCAGACAATATCGGACATTCAGGGCAACATGGCCATAGTACTTCCATGCGTCCTCACATGGCATAAGGGGCAATCAAGTTCCCTCAAACTTCTTTAATAAGGGCATTAATCCCATTCACAAGAGCAGAGACTTCATGACCTAATCATTTCCCAAAGGCCCCACCTCTTAAGTATTAGGAATCCCTTATTAAGGATTAGGTGTCAACATATAAATTTTGGAGGGACACATTCAGAAAGATTGCTGGACAACATCATCTTTGATTTTAGTAATCCCTACATTTTTGATTTAGTTTTTAATATATATTATAAAGTAAATATGGTTGTATATTTTGGGGTTGGCTAAAACAGGGTTCTAAGAGGCATCTTGCAAATCAAATAAAGTGCACACCTTCATAACAATCTTGCTATTACAGCACCAGCCCCCATCCCCCCAGCAAATGTTACTTAAGCATCCTCCTTTCCTCAGTCAATATTACTAAAACATTCTCCCTTCCTTAGTCAACTAAAATTTACTCTACTTCTATCTACCTTCTGTGAAATTACAAAACTCTAAGGTATGAATCATACCCTCAAAGAACTTGTAATTGAACATCCCAGAACCATTAGGTACTAAATGCCATGTGAATAAATGCTACAGAAATTCAAAGAAAGATGAGTACTGAATGGAGCTGTTGAGTCAAGTAAGAATAATAACCCAAGACTATGTATGTGCTAGGCCATAAGGAGTTTGAGAGGCAAGAGTAATAAAAGCAAAGGAGAATATTCAAATTGCAATCAGCACATGGTCAAAGTGTTGGGAAGTAGAAGTGAAAGCAAGAGCTGCCTGACTGAAATGTATCTCTGTGAGTGAAGTGGTATTTGCTGTATGCTGAACTGTAATAAGTGAATGAATTTTCTCAGGCTGAAACAGAAACAACAAAGTCATAGCGTAATAGCTTTATGATAGTCTTATACTTGTGCTCATACTTTTAAAATCTACTGCATAATTCACTAAAATGTTACCATATTCCAAGACTATTAAATTTGCTTATCAATTTTTTAAAAAGTTCAAAATTGACAGAAAAACATGCCTTTTAAAAATTCTTTTTAAGGGCCAGCCCGTGGCTCACTTGGGAGAATGTGGTGCTGATAACACCAAGGCCACGGGTTCAGGTCCCTATATAGGGATGGCCAGTTAGCTCACTTGGGAGAGCGTGGTGCTGACACCACCAAGTCAAGGGTTAAGATCCCCTTACCGGTCATCTTTAAAAAAAAAAAAAAAAAATTCATTTTAAAAAATGACATGTGCATTACAGAAAATTTGATAAAATTAACCATAACAAAAAAATAACATTTTGATGTATATAATTTTAGTCTTTTATACACACACATACACAAAGTACTTACTGTCTTAACCTGGTTTTTATTTTACTTCATATTAATTCATTTTCACTAAATATTCTTCTTAAGATTATTTTTAAAGACTGCGTAATATTCCAGATTATTTAACCAATTTCCCCTTGTGGGACACAAATTGGTTGTTTCTAGTGTTTCATCAGTGTAACAACATTAAATTAAAAACCTTTGTTGATAAGTCTGTATGCATATCCATGACTCCTTCCTTAGAATACATTTCTGCAGGTGGATATGCTAGGTTAACCAGCATGTACTCTAAGTCTTATGTAACATACAGCCGAACTGCCACCAGAAATACTGTACCATAAACATGGCATTCCAGGCAGGAATTAGAGTACTCATACCCTCAAATTGAGGATATTTATTTTCAGTACTTTGTCAATTTGTTGGAACAAAACAATGTATCTAATAGTTGTTCTAAGCAACAATTTACTGAGACCAAATGAGGCCAAATATTTTTTCACATTTTATTGGCCACTTTTTATTTCTTTTGTGCCATCTCCTTGATTCATTTTTCTTTTTATTATCTCAAAATCTCTTACATACTATCAACTCCTTTCCATCATGAGGGTACACTTCAAAAAGTTTGTGGAAAACAGAATTAAAAGATAATATGAATCTTTTCATGAGCTTTTTGAAATACCCTCATATATAAAACAAAATTTTTTTCCAACTTGTCATTTATCTTTTTAAATTTTTAAGATAGTCTGAAAAATTTTAGCTTCGTTTTGCTTTTTTTTTTTTTTTGGTAGAGATAGCTATCATTTTTGTGTGAATATTTTAGAAAGCTCCCAGATTTAGCTTCGTTTTGCTTTTTTTTTTTTTGGTAGAGATAGCTATCATTTTTGTGTGAATATTTTAGAAAGCTCCCAGAAGCCCAAGAGCACTTAAGTATTTATGTATATATTTTCTTCTTTTATAGTTTCATTTTAATCTTTAACCACCTGAGAAATTTATTTGCTATAAGTTAGTTACCGTACTGAATTATCCAACCACTCTTGACTAATTTGGAATTTCATATGCTAAATTCTTTTATGTACTGAGCCTATTTCAGATTTTTTCTGTTTTATTGATTTATTGTTTTTGCAGTAACCCTGCCCAAGCATCCCCAGAATTATATTTTGGAAACATTTTGCACATTCTCATCCCTTTTTTTCTTTCATATTGAAGTCAGAATCACCTTAAACTTACAAATTAATTTTATTCACTCATTCCATGTAGATATATGATAGATTACTCATGTATTAATCAGCTTTTTCTCATTATAAAATTTTAAATAATATTTTGGGGTCTTGCATATTTCTTATTAAATTCACTCCCATATTTTATATTTCTACAGCTATTGTGAATATAATCTCTATTCTATTACACTTTCCAATTATTTACTGATAGTACAGTGTGTGTGCATAGTACTAATTTTATATACATTTATTTTGTAACTGCTCACAAAATCATGTGAATGTGCCATGTATTTTTCTGGTGAGAAACCCTATGGCATTAATAGGTTCTCAGACGGATACATAAATTCAGAAAAGCTTAAACACTGCTGCCTTAAGAGCAGGTCTTCTTAAAAGCCATGTTGCAAGTCCATCATAATTCACCCTTATATGTGAGCAGTTTTCTTGGACATCAAAATGAACTCCAGACTCAGACTCAGTTAAGTCTGGACTAGTCTCTGAAACCATACATTTGATAAGTTCCATTACAAGTGGCTTTTTCTTGTCCTTAGGTGGTCAGTTTAAAATCATAGGCTTCTGAGATAAATCTTCATATTTTCAAGCCATTGTCTCTGTAACCATAGGAAAAAGTCAGACAAGGAATTTTTCTAGACATCAGGTACTCAAATTTCTCATTCACATGGTCTTACATATTTAGGTGTGGAAATAACAAATGCACTTTCCAGTTTCATCTTTTTTTTGGGTAAACTGCCCAAGCCATGTTTTCTAGTTCTTCCTTATCTGGGACATGATGATAGCCATATTCAACTTAGTAGAGAAGGTTTGTATTTGCAAACCTTTAGATGGAATCTAGGTAACCTATCCCTTATCTACTAACAATTTGAATCATTCCTTTTATTTTTTTTCCCTGAGGTTTTATCTAACACCATATTCTCAATCTAGGAAAGATCCCCACCTTTCTACTGCAATAATTCATGAAACTTATACTACATTATCACTTAATTTTCTTCAATATTTATGACGTCAAATTTTGGAAAACTAATGCAAGAGTAATAAATGGCTACATGGCATGTGCTCTATATCTTCATTGAATCCTTAATGACCATTACATTCTCATGTTGTGAATCATACCTTGTGTACAATAAATAAGTCACAATTTATGAACCACATATTAATATCAGTTCACCCATTCAGTGTGTATATATATAGGTGTGTGTGTGTGTGTGTGTGTGTATATATATATATATATATATATATATATATATAATTTTTTTTGGCAGCCAGCCAGTACAGGGATTGAACCCTAGGGTTATCAGCACCATGCTCTAACCAACTGAGCTAACCAGCCAGCCCCCTATGAACACACATCTATAGAAACCGCATTATTACTAAATATAATAAATGTGGATCTTCAAGATCAACTAATCAGGCCTTCCAATTATTCAGGTGAGGTAATTAAGGTTGAAAGAGGTAAAGTGACTTACCCCAAAGTAAAAGACCTAGTTAGTAATCGAGCTGAGATTAAAATCCAGGACTTCTAAAACCCAGAAACATGCTCTTTCCATTAAACCATATGGCTATTCTAGGTAGTTGACAGTTTTCATGATCCTCCTTTCATTTCCCTGGGAAGGAACTCCACACTAATCAAACTCTCAAGGCAGTCAGAAGATTTGTCTCCAGTGTGAGTTTTCTCATGTTGAATAGAAGAATTTTGTTTAAAGGTTTTCCTATACTCAGTATGTATATTGGATTTCTCTCCACTGTGAATTTTCTGGTGTTTTGTAAGATAGGTGCTCTGGCCAAAGGCTTTCCCACATTCATTACATTTGTAAGGTTCCTCTTCAGTATGAGTTTTCTGATGTTTTTTAAGGTCCATCCTTCGGCTGAAGGCTTTGCCACATTTACTGCATTCATAAGGCTTCTCCCCAGTATGAGTAATCTGATGTTGGATGAGGCCTGAGTAGTAACTAAAGGCTTTTCCACATTCATTACATTTATAGGATTTTTCATTAGTATGAGTTTTCTGATGATTTGTGAGGTTTGTACTCTGACTGAAGACTTTTCCACATACATTACATTTATAAGGTTTCTCTCCAGTATGAATTAGGATGCTGAACAAGTCCTGACCGATCACTAAAGGCTTTTCTACAATCATTGCATTTATAGGGCTTCTCTCCAGTATGGATTCTTTTATGTTGAATAAGGGCTGAACAGAAACTAAAAGCTTTCCCACAGTCATTACATTCATACGGTTTCTCTCCAGTGTGAGTTCTCTGATGCTGAATACGCCCTGATTGGACACTTAAAGTTTTCCCACATTCATTGCATTTGTAGGGCTTTTCTCCAGTATGAATCCTTATATGTTGCATAAGGAATGAACTCTGGCTGAAAGTTTTCTCATATTCATTACATTTATATGGTTTCTCTCCTGTATGACTTCTCTGATGTTGAGTAAGGTATGTGCTTCTGTTGAAGGCTTTTCCACATTCCTTACATTCATAAGGTTTTTCTCCAGTATGAATTCTTTGATGTCGAATAAGAGCTGAATAGTTACCAAAGGCTCTCCCACATTCATTACACTCATAGCGCTTTTCTCCGGTGTGAATTCTTTGATGTTGAATAAGGGCTGAACAATCACTAAAGGCATTCCCACATTCATTGCATTTGTATGGCTTCTCTCCAGTATGCGTTCTCTGATGTTGAATGAGGTCTGAACAATAACTGAAAGCTTTACCACAGTCATTACATTCGTAGGGTTTCTCCCCAGTATGAATGATATGATGTCGAATAAGAGCTGAGTGATCACTGAAGGCTTTCCCACATTCATTACATTCATAAGGTTTTTCTCCTGTATGAATTCTTTGATGTTGAGTAAGATGTGCACTTTGACTAAAGAACTTACCACATTCATTGCATTCATAACGTTTCTCTCCAGTATGGATTCTCTGATGCAGAGTAAGATGTGTGCTCTGACTAAAAGCCTTTCCACATTCAAGACATTTATAGGGTTTCTCACCAGTGTGTATTCTTTGATGCTGTGTAAGGTATGTACTATGACTGAAGGTCTTGCCACATGCAGTACACTCATAAGGTCGCTCCCCACTATGAATTCTCTGATGTTGGATAAGAACTGAGCAATAACTGAGGGCCTTCCCACATTCGTTGCATTTGTAGGGCTTTTCTCCTGTATGAGTCTTCTGATGGTTTGTTAAGTGGAAACTCTGGTTAAAACCTTTTCCACATTCATCACATTTATAGGGTCACTCTCCACTAAGAGTTCTTTGATGCTGAACAAGAATAGCATGGTCTCTGAAGGTCTTCCCACATTCACTACATTTACAAGGTTTCTTTCCATCACATTTTCTCTTTATAATTAAATCTGAATTTTGTTTGAACATCTTTCCACACGTACCATATTTATGACATCTCTCCTCTATGGAATCACTCTGCTTTATAACAAGTATTGGTCTTATACTGAAACCTTTCCCAAATTCATTAGATTCTATATTTCTTTCTCTGGCAGAAATTTTCATGCAGGTGACTATTTCTTGACCCATATATTTCTCCTGGTTTAGCGGCTGATTTTTAAACTGGCCTTTAGATTTCCAGGTTTCTTCCAACACAGACTTTCTCTTTGTAAATTCTTCTGTCTTTATTCCTTGAGATGAACCTTCTTTGGAAATGTCCTGCTGCTCTACTGTTGACTTCTTAGCCCCACATCTAATCTTCTCATCTAAAAGACACAAAGATACAAATCTACTATGTGCCCAATGCTGGAAGAAAAGAAGCTGCTATATTAGCTGTTATATTAGGGATAATGAAATTAAAAATACTGAGAACATAAAATACTGGGAATGTAAATATGGCCTAGTAATCTAGGAAGGGGTGAGAGGGAAATACTAGTGGTGTGAAAGGGTCTGATTCAGGACATACTGTAATCAAAGAGAATGAAGCAAACATTCTGTCAGGTAAGATGAATGATTAGGTAAAAGGCTAAAAGAACAAAGAAACATGATGAGCAGGGATTAAGAAAGGAAAACTATTATCAGAGAGGGATGGTCTTTTAAGGAGTATCCCATGTACTTAATTAGCATTGAAACTATTAAAACCTACTAAGAGTTCTTTAAATATATTTTAAATAAACTTTTCTCTTAGAATTGTTTTTTGACTTATGCAAAGCAATACTTTTAGCTAATCTCTCTTTGTCAAATAACTGTTAAAGTTACTGTTTTACATTTGATGTAAGAAGAGCATAAACTCTAGGTCTAAAAGAAAGGAAAAGATATTTCACTCTTTTGAAATAAAAAAAGTTCTTAGGGCTTTCCAATGACAACCCGACATTATTTTTTACCTTCAATCATGAACAGAAAGCCAAGAAACATTAAGCATACAGGAAAAAGGTGGACCCTTCTTTTTATATATCAGCATATCTAGGAAGTAGTTCTTCACTCTGGATTCATACTTAAGAGTAAGTTACTAATATATTGATTCTTAATTAAGAAAAGATCCTAACCTTTTTACTGCAATAAGTGTTTATATGTAAGGACATGATGAATAATGGATTTTATTGCAGAATGACTGTAAAGGGACCTGGTTGATTCATTAGAGGATGCACAAATGTTGGCAGCTATAGGTCTCTGGTCTTCAGCTAATTAGTTTTCCCACAATGAATTACTTCAACCTTCTACCCAGGCAGGGGGTGGGATGTAAAAGCCCACTTGCCTATGCTCTGAGTCAAGTGAAAGGAAAAACTGGGGTGAGGGTCTCTCCATTCAGTATGCACATTTTTCACTAAATATCTGTTTTCAGTGTGTCCCCTAGATCCTGTCATGTAATAAGTAAACATTAAATATGAAGAATTATTGATTAGCTGTACTCCTAACACTCAACAATCATTCTTCATTTTGACTCTAATTTATTTTTGCTTCTCCTGCCCCCAAAGCCCTTTCTCCCTTGTTTCACCCATCAATTCCTGACCATACTTTAAAGCCCCACTCAAATTACACAAGTCTCACAACATTCCTAACTCTCCAGTCTCCCTGATCTCCAACAATATTTACTGTTTTAACTTCTAATGTTAGCACTTAAAAGCAGTGCTGTACATTGTTTATCTATTATCTCATGTGTGCATATATTGTCTTCAGAATTATTTCATATCTTAGAGGAAAAGAAAAGAACTTTGATAATTTTTTTGGTTGTATAGCTAATACTAATTGAGTTTATGCTAGGCTGATTCTTATTAACATATGTAATCTTCCTAACAAGCCTAGGACATGAATAGAAACTCCATTTCAAGGGATATTCAGAATGCTAACATAACTTTGCCTGAGGTTACCCATAAACCAGACTCCAGAGTCCAAGCTCTTAATCTCTACAGCCCTAAGGGGCAGTCTGATGCAGTAGAAAAGTAATGGCTAAGGACACAGAATATCCTGAGATTTAATCTCAGCTCCCACTATCTGTGTGACATCAGGGAAGGCTTCTTTTTTGGTGTCTTTCCAGTTCTCTATACTGCTGATAATGTGATCTTTCAAGTATAAAAATTCTGGCCAAATATTTAAATTCCTCCCATATCTTTGAGATACAGGTCCTTAATGATCTGTTCTACCTACCAATCCAGACTGCTTTTCATTTCTTACTCACACATGCCTTATAATTCAGCCATACTGTATTTACTTCCTTGTACTTATCAAATTTCTTATGTATCTCTGCCCATACTGATCTTTCTACCTAGAGCACCTCTTCTTTTTTTTTTTTTTTTTTTTTTTTTTTTTAAAAGATGACCGGTAAGGGGATCTTAACCTTTGGCTTGGTATTGTCAGCACCATGCTCTCCCAAGTGAGCTAACCAGCCATCCCTATATAGGAATCCGAACCCGTGGCCTTGGTGTTATCAGCACCACACTCTCCCAAGTGAGCCACAGGCTGGCCCTAGAGCACCTCTTCTACCACCTACTCTGTGCTAAGCTCATTCCTGCTCATTCTTCAGGATTCAATTCTAACATCACCTCTGGTTAGGCTCCTAATCTATTCCCATAGCCTCTGCACTAATAAAGTAATTCTTGTTTTTATATGTAACAACACCTAACATTTAATTAGTGCTTATCAAACTTAGAGCCACACTGGTCAAGAAACTTTACACATATGTAATCACATATGTATTCCTCACTACAATTTCATAAGTTAGAAGCTATTATTATCCCAATTTTATGAATGATGCAATGGGAAATAAAGCTGTACTTTCTAACACAATAATCACTAGCCACATGTGGCTACTGAGCATTAGAAATATGCTTAGTCCAAATTGAGCTGTGTTGTAAGTGTTAATAAAATACATTCCAGATTTTGAACACTCAGTACAAAAAAAGTATAAAATATTTAACTAATAATTTTTAATATTAATTACATGTTGAAATGATGTTTTGAGTACATGAGATTAAATAAAAGATACTATTAAAACTAATTTCACCTATTTCTCCTTAATTTTTTATAGCATGACTACTAGAATATTTAAAATTACATATATGGCTTGCATTACATTTCTGTTGGTCAGTGCTGGTCTAGAGAAATAAGAAATATGTTCAAGGCTACAGAGCTGGTAAGTGGAAGAGTCAGGATTCACCCCAGTCAGCCAGGCTCCATAGTCTACCTTCCTTACCATCGCTCCGCATGATGGGTGAGCATATGCCCATCATGGCACTTACCAATCTCCTTCTAGACTCTGAGCTCCTGGAAATCAGAGAGTAAAGTCTTTCCCATTCAAGTGCTCAACTCCTGGCACAGTATTTGGTAGACAGAATATGCTCAATGAATAGGCAAATGATAGATTTCTTTTTTTGAGACTACCACAATGACAGTGGTTTTTAAAATTAGTCCAACTACTTTTTTTTTTTTTTAAATCTAAGTCTTGGAAACTATTTAAAGCAAAAGGTGAGATAAAACAAATATCCTGATATTTGGAAAAGTAAAGTTTTGATAGTGAAAAGCTACTTTTTTTTTTTTTTTTTCCTTTTTGTCTTTTTCCGTGTCCGGCAATGGATCGCAACCCTCAGTGTTGCCCCCGTACCGGACCAGGACCGGCAACGGGATCGCAACCCTCGGTGTTGCTCCCGTGCCTCGCTCAGCCAGTGAGCGGGAACCGGTCTGTATGTGGGATCCGAACCCTCGGCAGGAGTGCCACCATGCTTCCAAGTGGCGCACTATAGCAGTGCACCACTGGGCCGGCCCCGAAAAGCTACTTTTTTAATAATTATAGGCAAAAATGCTAAGAGGGATATTTAACCTGTAAACTGAAACCACCACTGCAGAGACAACTTTTTATAGATATCATTATTAAGAGGCAGAAACAAAAACTGTGAAAAAATCCCATGGAATAGCTAGAAAATTAGATGAATCAGAGCTTTAGACTGTCGTGTACATTATGAAAAGATAGTTTCATAAAAGACAGTAAACTGGATTGATTTTACCTGAGAAGATGAAAGAGGGCTAAGAAAAGGTCATCAGATTTTCTTGACAAGAAAGGTGTCATGACTTTTATAAGCATACTTAAAAATACAGTTGTGAGAGACAAACATAAATTATAGGGTCAAGAAGTAAATGTGTATACTTACAATAGCAACATTAACAACCACTAGTAATACTCAGTGAGCACTTATTATGTACCAGGCAGTGTTGTAAATATTGTAAGTGTATTACTTAAGCCTCACAAAAACTTAATGAGGTAGATCATTATACCCATTTTACAGGAAAAAAAAAAAAAGTGAGGGGGGCACAGAAAAGTTAATAAGTAACTTGCCCAAGGTCCAAGGCATGGGTCACATCAAGAAAAATAACAGAAACTCAAAAAAGTAACTGTGAGATGTTTTTGTTGAGGTAGGTAGGAAGATCCTAGATGTTTCAAAAGGCAAGGAAGAATTAATCCTAAAACTGGGGTTACAGAAAATAACGGAAGGGAAGGATCTGTGTTTGCTAAACAAATTCATGAATGTAGAATACAGATGGGTCAGTTTTAGAGGAAGAATACAGCCTTCTCTAACCACAGCAGAAAAAATTAGAGTTGAATTTTGAAATAAAGGCCAATAGTACATAAGAAAATTCATATTAGGTGATCTCAAATCCCTGGAAAGATTGAAGACAGTGATCCAATCCTTCATTGAACAGCAGAAAAGCGGCTTCTAATGACTTTCTTCAGCATGATTTCCACTCACCTGGGAAGCTACCTACTGGAACATTTGCCTTCAGTAGCCTGACTCTTTCTGTTCCTCCGAATGGGAGAACACATCAGGTTCAGAAACTGAAATCCCTGCTCATAGGGAAGCAAAAGGGCTAGCAACTTGTCATGAAAGAAAGAGAAAATACCTAAAGGACTTCTGAAAAGGTCACAAAAAATGAATAAGGAAAAAGGAGGAGTTAAAGATGAAAATCGAGAAGTTGATATAAGCCCAAATCACTTTTCTACTTCTAGAATAGAAACATTTGAAACTTGGTAGGAGTACAGGGAGATACTAATAGCCTAGAGATCAAAATTTAGAAAAGTAAAGCACATCCTAGCAATCATTTTCCAGTTCTGTGTGGTCCATTCCTTTTGTCATAAATAGGGAAGAGAAGCACTTCTATCTTAACTCAGAAATGAGCCTGATCCTTCAACTCCGGCCAAACTCAATAAAGTATGTAAATAATAATAAATATGATCATAGCACTAATAGGAAAACAGCAACAGCTAACATTTACTGAGTCCTTACAATAATACCAGGTATTCGTGCCAAGTATTTATTTTATTCTGTCCTAGACAGATAATCCTGAAAAAACTCTGAGTTAGACTTTATTATTAGCCCCATTTTATACATGGGAAAACAGTCTCAAAGGTTTAAAAAACTTGCCTAAATTTTCTATGATGGTAAGTGGTAGAGCCAGGACTTGAATTCAGGTCTTCTCACTCCAAAACCCACATTCTGAGTCCTCACATTATAATGTCTATGGCTAATAACAACTAAAGGCGACAAAATACTACATGGAAAGATTCTAAGATACAGAGAGAAAGTAACCCTTACCTAGCAAAACCAGGTTCCTATATTTTTCCAACATGTACTTCTGAGCAGGGTCCAGTTGCTCCCACTTCTCCCAGGTTACGTCCATAGCCACCTCTTCCAATGTCTTTGATAACTAAAAACCAAATATATTTGCATTACCACAAGAACCAGTTACAGTGAAATGAGTACAAAGTAATGTGCACAAAGGATGGAGATAATCGAACTGGGAGAAATGGAAGAGGATATCAAGTCACATCACATATTTTTTCAGCAACTTCTGTGTGCTACATAGTGCAATCCAATTTTCTTGGAACTATAGATAAAAAGTTTGAGATATAATCCTTGCCCTTAATCCT
The DNA here is from genome assembly GCF_000696425.1 of Galeopterus variegatus. NCBI lineage: Eukaryota > Metazoa > Chordata > Mammalia > Dermoptera > Cynocephalidae > Galeopterus > Galeopterus variegatus. The sequence goes on along the minus strand of NW_007728607.1, from coordinate 223,939 downwards.
AAAATGTTGTGCAAGAAAAGATCTGTACACATACACTAGTGAATAATGTAGACCAATGACAAATTATATGGTTAAAACAGTAAGTACTGGGCCGGCCTGTGGCTCACTCGGGAGAGTGCGGTGCTGATAACACCAAAGCCACGGGTTTGGATCCCGTATAGGGATGGCCGGTTTGCTCACTGGGTGAGCGTGGTGCTGACAACACCAAGTCAAGGGTTAAGATCCCCTTACCAGTCATCTTTAAAAAAAAAACAAAAAAACAAAAAACAGTAAGTACTAAGGTCAAAGTAAATCTGCCTGAATAAGGGAAGGCTTCATAGAGGAAATAGAACACAAGAACAGCCTTTGAAGAGGTCATGAGCAGTCTTTTTCAAACTTCTGGGGGAAATCCATGAAGAGATCAAAAAATCGGTTTAGTGGGTAGTAACCTAACTTAAGAGTGCAGATGCTAAAGCAAGACTGCCTGGACTCAAAGCCCAGCTCCACCACTTACCAGCTGTACGAACTTGAGCAGTTAAACTCTGTGCCTCAGCTGCAAAATGGGGACAATAACACGTCCTACAACTCAGGCTTATTACAATGATTTAGTTAGTTAATAACATAAAGCACTTAGAACAGAGCCAGGATAGTACACACTGAAAGTTAGTTAACATCACTTTTACTGAAATAGAGTGGAATGAATAACAAGAATGTATAATAATAATATAATGCCTTAACGCACTTGAGTGACTGGTACATAGAAGGTGTAAAATGAGTCATTGTTGAATAAATAATTGGCTCTTCATTAGTCTCTTTTCGGGCAGCAACATAGGATCTAAAATATACTGCACGACCTTTTCTTTTAAACACAGAAATTATTTGTATAATACTAAAGCACTTACAAAGTATTTGAGTATTATGTACTCAAATGCACTGAGTATTATAAAGAAAATACAAAGTTTATTAAAGGACAATAGAACTACAATGTGTGTATCTGTACCATCAAATTAAATCACATATTATCAGCTTGAACCACAGAGAAAAATCTTTTCCTGGGCAACAACACTCTTGAGTTTACAAAGAGTATTGAGTTGGATAGAAACAAGTATTTCTTTTTAAATTTGATCACTTTTATAAAGAAAAAGGAAATTTTTTTTTTTTTGTCTTTTTCGTGACCAGTAAGGGGACTGCAACCCTTGGCTTGGTGTCGTCCGCACCGTACTCAGTCAGTGAGCACACCAGCCAGTCCTATATAGGATCCAAACCCACGGCAGGAGTGTCGCTGCGCTCCCAGCGCTGCACTCTCCCGAGTGTGCCACCGGGCTGGCCCAGAAAAAGCAAATTTTGCAGTTACAGCAAAGCCTACTGATTATTTTTCTCCTTCAACGTATTTTTATTTATTTTTTTGTCCTCTTTGAGACCGGCCGCACTGCGCTCAGCCAGTGAGCGCTGTGAGCGCAGCAGTCATCCCTATATAGGATCCGAAACCTCGGCGGGAGCGCTGCTGCACTCCCAGTGCCGCACTCTCCCAAGTGCGCCATGGGCTCTGCCCTCCTTCAAAGTATTTTTAGAATACCTTTGTTTTGAATAAACAACTGAACTAATAAACATTTACTCATTCAACATATATTTATTGAACACTGCTAGGTAATAAAAATACAGTGCTGAACAAAACACAGACACAATACCTGATCTCATAGAGCTGAGTGTCTAGTGGATAAAAGATAATCAAATAATCACATACACACACACAAATATAAAATTGTAACTGTGGCAAGTAGCATAAAGAAGAGTCACATGATGTTATGAGAGTCTTTAATAAGGGAATCTGGACTGGTCAGGGTGTTATTAGAGACTTAATTGAGGAGTCGCTGTCTGAACTCATTACTGAAGGATGAGTAGACACTGCCTTGGTGACAAAGGTAAAGAAAACCACATCAAACAGAGGAAATAGCAAGTGCAAAGGCTATTACATGGGATGGGGGAGGAAATGAGACTGAAAGAAGGTCAGTGTGGATAGAGCAGGGAAGGCAGAAGTGGAGAATGGGGGAAGAACTCAGGCTGAAAGATAGAGGCCAGCCATGTGAAAGAGAGAGGCTAACAGACCGTGTAAGTCAGTCTTTATCCTGACAGCAACAGGAAGCCATTTAAGAGTAGTAAGCAAGAAGATGACAAAATCAAATATGAATGATGAAAAAGACTCCTCTGGTGGTAGGTGGAAAAGTAGAAATGCCAGAATGGATATGAGAAGAATATTTGTGTGGTGATGAGGACAAAAACTGGAGAGAAAGTGA
>NW_007728607.1:220218-221381 GCF_000696425.1 Galeopterus variegatus | reverse complement strand
CAGAATGGATATGAGAAGAATATTTGTGTGGTGATGAGGACAAAAACTGGAGAGAAAGTGAATAGAAATAGAAAGAAGTGATAGATTTGCAATACACTGAAGAGGTAAAGTTGACAGGACTTGTTGACAAACTGTATATGCAGCTGAGGGAAAAGGGACTGTAATTGTGCATTTCTGGACTCTGGCCGGAATGACTAGATAGATGGAGTGACATTCATCACGACAGGGAATACTGGCAGACCACCAAGTATGTCTTGTGGATGTTTTTTTATTTATTTGTTTGATTTTTGCAGAAATGACTAAGAAACCTTTTCAGGATGAAGGGAAATAATAACAGACAGAAATTCAGATCACCAAAAAGAAACAAAAGCATCAGAAATAAGCGAGTAAATTAAAATTTATTTTAAAAAGTTCACTTTGGTCTTCCTTTGTAATACATATGAATATTTAAATGGAAAATTATAACCCTAGAACAATCTATGATATTTGTTGATGAAACACAGAACTACTAGAACTAAAAGAATGGGGTGTGATAACTGAACCCACACAGTTGTAAGGTTTCCACATTTTTATGTGAATTGACACATTAACTCTAAGAAGATTGCAAAGAATTAAGGATGTATATTGAAATCCCTAGGAGCAACTACTAAAAAAAAAAAAGCTCACAAGCCAATAAGAAAATCTAAAAAGAACATTTAAAAAATTTAAATAATCGGTAAAAAGGAAGAAAAGGAGGAACAGAGGAAAAACAGAAAGGTTAAATAAAAAGCAAATAATAAAATGGTAGAGACAAATCCAAACATATTAATAATTACATTAAATTCAAATCGTCTAAATGGGGATTGACAAACCATGGCCTGAGGGCCAAACCTGGTCTACTACTTGTTTTTGTAAATAAAGTTTTATTGGAAGATAGCCACACCCATTCCTTTACAAATTGTCTGTGGTTGCTTTCTGTCCATATTGGAAGAACTGAGTAGATCTGACAAATTAAATGGCCCACAAAGTCTGAAATATTTACTATTTGGTTCTTTAAGGAAAAGTTTGCCCACTTCTTGACTAAAACAGATAGGAATACAGAGAACTCTGGAAATCTGCAGAGGTTCCCCCTTGAGAATTTAGCAGGGTATAGATTATCACATACATGTAACCAACCACCCAAG
>NW_007728607.1:205134-219048 GCF_000696425.1 Galeopterus variegatus | reverse complement strand
AAAAAAAAAAAAAAAAAAAAAAAAAAATTAAAAAAAAAAAAAAGATAAAAGAGAATTAAAAAACAAACAGAGCATCAGTGAACTGTGAAACAATTTTAAGCAGACTATTATATGTGTAATTGGAATCACAAATTGAGGGGGAGAGCAGGAAAAAATTATTTAAAGAAATAGTGGCTGATAATTATCCAAATTTAATAAAAACTATAGACCCACAGATCCAAGAAGTTCAACAAACTCTAAGCACAAGAAACATGTAGAAAACTTAACCAATCCATATAATAATCAAATTGGTCAAACCTAGTGATAAAGAGAAAATCTTAAAATTTTCTGAGAGAAAAAAGAGACATTACATATGAAGGAACAAAGATAAGGATTATGGCAAATTTCACATCAGAAACAATGCAGTCAAAAAGACAGCAGAGCAACATCTTTAAAATTCTAATGAAAGAAAAACATCTTTCCTAGATTTCTATTCTTACCTAGAATTCTATATCCAGAGGAAATAGCTTTCAAAACTGAAGTAAAAATAAAGACATTTTTCAGACATAAAAAGACTGAAATCACTCAGAATATATTCTCTGAAGACAATGGAATTGAATTTGAAAGCACTAACAAGAAAATATCTAGAAAACCCCCAACATATTTAGAAAATAAACAACATATTTCTAAATCGATGGGTCAAAGGAGAAATTATAAGAAATATAAGAAATACTCTGCACATGATAATAAATGTCATCATATCAAAATTTGTGAGTCATACCTAAAGTAGCACTAAGCAACCTTGTCTAATAAAACCTTCTGAAATGACGGAAACATTCTGTATCTCTGCTCTCCAATACAGTAGCCACTGGCCACATGTGGCTATTGAGCCCTCAAAACATGACCAGTACAAGTTAGAAGCTCAATTTTGAATATCATTTAATTTTAATTAATTTAAATTTAAATAGCCACTCGTGGCTAGTGGATACTGCATTGCATAGTACGGTTCTATACCTTGATGTGGTGGAAGTTACACAGCTGTAAATATTCATTAAAACTCAAAACCATTCAAATAAAATTGGTGAATTTTATTGTATGTAAAATATACCTTAAAACTAGGGGGAAAAATAATGGTAAGGATACAATTGCAAGAGAGAGTATAAACATAAAGTGGGTGAAGGGAAAATACAGTAAAGGTCTTGAAAAGCCTGGAGAGATGGGATCCAAAGCACAGTTGGAAGACATGCTCTAGAAAGGTAGATAGAGTTCCTCTATTGAAGTGGGAGGGATAAAGAATAGGATGATACAGATTTAGTCAGATTTATGTTGGTTTCAGGAAAGTGAAAGGGTTTCCATCTGAAAAACTGTATATTCTCAATAATCTATGAAGAGAATAGGACGGTCTCAAGTTTTAGGAGATGGATGAAGTTTGAAATGGATATAGCAAACTAAGTTTTCCAAAGAAGTACTGAAGATTGCCAAGATTATAAACAGGCAATTTGAGGTTGAGGACTATAAACTTTTAAATTGTATTAAATCATTAAAACATTTTTTCAACACAAACTTAATTCGTATATACTATATATACGAAAAAGAGACCAAGGACAAAAACAAAAAAAGAAAAGAAAGAAAAACTCTGCTTACACAGAGCAAAAGGAGAAGACAAATAATATCCTAACTACATAAATAAATTACTTATTATGTTAGGTGAAAAGTACTGTTGGGAACAATAGATCAGAAAAGGCAAACAGAAAGTGCCAGCATGAGTAGGGGTGACACTGGTGCAACTTTAGTTTGGATGGTCAGGAAAAGTCTCACTGAGAGGGTGACATTTGAGCAAAGACTTGAAGGGAGTCAGGAAATATGCCTGTTATATTCAAGGAACAGAAAAGAAGTCAATATGGCTGGAGATAAAGGAGCAAAGGGAAGCATGGTAGGCAGTGAGGTCTGAGATGTAATGGGGGCCAGACCGTATAGAGCTTCACAATGTTTACTGCAGTGAAGACCACATGCAGATCTCTACCTCTGACCAGTCCTCAAGATAAAGGAGCAAAGGGAAGCATGGTAGGCAGTGAGGTCTGAGATGTAATGGGGGCCAGACTGTGTAGAGCTTCACAATGTTTACTGCAGTGAAGACCACATGCAGATCTCTACCTCTGACCAGTCCTTGATTCCACCTTCACCCAGGTGTGAGCTTTCTTTTCACTTGCTTTATTGTAAATATGTTTACAAAATTAGGTCACCCCAATTCGCTTCTCACCCATATCTTCTCCACAGCACATTGGTTTTCCTTCCAAATCACCTTATTCCTCTCAGATCTTCCAGATTCCCCAACCAGAGTTATTTTTAGTTCCTCTCTCTTTCATTCCCTATATTTAAATCAAACCATTACTGTTCCTTACCCAAACAAGCTGCATTTTCTTTTTCAAAAGTTTCTAATAATTCACAATCAGCTCTACAATAATGTCCAAGCCAACCTCACCCTTATGATTATCAGTATAAGCCTACCACTTATTGCCCTACCAGAAATATGCTCACTTCTACCTCTAAGCCTTGTCTTATGTGTTCTCCCCTTAAAAGCCCTCAGTTCTCCTGTGACTAAATTCCAACCATATTTCTGTGCCCACCAAAGTTAAACCCCCTTCATGTAATCTTCCAAATCATATTTTCTCCTTCTCTGAACTTCTATGGGACGTTTTCTCTTTATCCTTTGAAATGGATTTGTGTGTCTCCCTGAATTCTTCCTTAACTCCTTGGTTGGGCCATAGATTCCTCAAGAACTGAACACCACAGAAAATGCCTACTGAGAACCTATGCTAGTTACCATGCTAGTTACTGAATGAGGACAAAAGAACTATGGAAAGGCACAAGGCAATGGGTAAAGGCTTATAAACTCCATGGTCAAACAGAATAGGCCTTGCTTTCTGGGAAAGAAAGTATCTGGGACTCAGATCATTAAATCGAAGTTTGTTGGGCCCCAAAACACCAGAATGAAAGTAGAAAATGTAAAATATTTCAGGATGGGAAGAAAATCCAACTCACCCTGAACCTGCCATCATAGGCCTAGCAGCCATTCTCTCCTCTTCTGCTCTCTTCTCCAGAGGAAGGGCACAGTCTTGAGATGGTGGCACTGAGGGAAGACAGAGGAGCTATGAAGAAGGGAGTGTGTGTCTTCAGCTACCACACTTGACATTTTAGAGCTGCACTCTCCAATATGGTAGCCATTACCTATGTGTGGCTGTTTAAATTAAAATTAATTAAAATGAAATAAAATTGAAGACTGAATTCTTCAATTGCAATAATCACATATCTGTGATTAGTTGCTACTGTTCTGGACAATGCATATATTAAACATATCCAGAGAAAGTTCTGTTGAATAGCACTGCTGCAGAAGTCCACATATGTGGTATTTTGTGAGATCACACCAACTGCATCTCTGGCTCCAGCAAGTAAGGGAGAGCAGACATTCTTTGCCACAAACACCATGACCACAGGATAGGCCACAAGCATTATGGCCTCAGTGCCATGCTGTACTCCATTCATGGTAAAAGTAGTTTCTAGAGAGCAAGAGCAGTAATCTAGACTGTATCATAGCACTTACTACCTATACTGAAATTACCTTTTTGCATGTCTTTTGCGTCTTCCCATTCCCCAGGCAGGAATCGAGATTTACCCATCTTTACATTCCTAATAATAATACTGTACCTGGCATAAGGTAGGTTTTGATATGCTTGATGAACTGAAGAGATAGGGCTGAAATCTGTGTTGGATTCATAATTAAGATTTTAACATAAAGGATTCACACATTCATTGAGCTCTGCAGTAAGGACTCTTGTAGGCACTGGAGATACAACAATGACAAGACAGAATAAAGCCCCTCTGAGAGGGACAGCAAACAACAACAGCAGCAGCAACATATGAGCATATATAAACTCAACTAGTGATAAATATATCCAAATAAGTAAGATAAGGGGAAACAGAGCAACTTTATTTTAGATGAGATGGCCAGGAAAAGCTTAGTTCTGAGAAGGAAACATTTAATCAGAGTTGCATAAAAAGAGGGAGTAAGCCATAAGGATATCTGAGGGCAGAGAACAGCAAGTGCACAGTCCGTACCTACATAAAATCCTGAAGCAGGAATATCTCTGACATGTTCTAGAAAAAACAAACAGGCCAGTGTAAATCAGAAGAGTGCAAGAAATGAGGAATTTATCTTTAGGTGATATAAAACAATGCCGTCTCTCTTGGTTCTTCAAGAATACAGGAGAAATTGTTTGGCAAATTCTTTCAATATAGGACATATTGCCTTTATTATCAGAGGCAGTGTTGCTTAATGGAAAAAACAACAACAACAAAAAACAAAACAGAACACTCCACTGGGTATGAAGAACCCTGGATTCTAACATCTGAGTTAGTAAAATGCTGTAAAGCATTAAGCAAGTCACTAACGTCCTTGGATCTTTGTTTCTTCGGTAACAAAACAATAGGGATAAGAGTATCTGCTCCCATCATTTTACAGAACTTTGTGGGTATTAAGCAAGATATAAAAGACCCACTGAATTTAAACATTTGAAGGACGAACGACTTCTCAGAATGTGGTCCTTGGATCAGCAGCATCAGCATCACCTGGTAACTCACCAGAAATGCAAATTCTTAGGCCCCACCTCATACCTACTGAATCAGAAACTCTGGTGGTGGGTTTAGTAATGTGTTTAAACTATCTTCCAGGTGACTCTGATGTTCGCTCAAGTTTGAGAAGCACTAGTTCCTGAATCACCTAAGCAACAGAGAACTTCCTCGTGGAGGTTCAGAATGTTATTGTTTGCAGCTGCTATGAATTAGCAACTCTACCAAATGCCTCACATAAACCAGAGGATCTCAAAGGGCAGGAACTGGTCCTTATAAGACTGGAGAAAAGAGGAACTACTGCCATTTAGACCGTGGGAGTCAGGGATGCTAGATGCCCTTCAGTACCGAATAATCCCAAACAATTTTCAGATGTCCTACAAGACATTCACAGAAAAAAAAAGTCTGTTGATAATTATCAGTGCCTAGAGCCTCTTTTTTACACACAATTACAAAGGTTTTTTTTTTTTTTTTTCAGTACTAATAGGCAATGATTTTCCTATAAAGGCAAATATAGTCCAAATCAAGGTACTTTAAATTTTACTAAGATTTGATCATTTTATCAGTCTGAGTTGCAGTGTGTTTCCTTTTATTTCTCCTTTATTTCAGAGGTAAGTCATTATAGAACTTTAAAATGATTGTATATATACATTAGTTTTATTACCAGTTTAATGAATTTCATTTCATTCTGCATTAAAAAATATTTAAGAAAAGAGCCTACTGAGTCTGAAAGAGTTGACAACCACTGACATACATTGGGTTATTAAATCTCACAACCCTTGATGAAGGTTAACCTCTCAAAAGGTTAATTTGCACAAGGTTATCACAGAGCCAATAAGTCTCAAAGCTGGGATTCAAATTCAGACCTTTTTTCCTTCAAAAACCAAGCTTAATTAAAACATATGTTCACACAAAAACCTGTACACGAACATTTACAGAAGAATCATTCATAATTATCAAAATCTGGAAACAATCCAAATATCATTCAACACGTGAATAGATTTTTAAAAATCTGACACATCTATATACAATAGAATATTACTATGCAATAAGAAATTAACACACACAACAATGTGGATGCATTTCAAAGTAAAGCCTTGTGCTGAATGACTGAAACCAGTCTTAAAAGGTTATAGACTGTATGATTCCACTTATAAATTATATTCTGGAAAATACAAACTATAAAGGTAGAGAAAAATCAGTGGCTGCCAGGAGTTAAGGGTGGGGAAAGGGTGTGAATATAAAGGAATAGCACAGGGAGGTTTCTGGAGTGAACGAAACAGCTCTGTATCCTAATTGTGGTGGTAGTTACACGAATCTATATGTGTGCTAGACTGTACGCCTCCCCCCAAGTCAATTTTACTATATGATAATTTTAAAATTAACTGACTAAATAAGCCAGGTCGTTTCCATTCTACCATGCTAGATAAAAGACTGGCGTGGGAAAAGCACGACATGCAAAGTGACAGAGGGAGGGGTTTGGGTCAAGGGTTCAAACATTTCCTCTCACGCCCCATTCTTCCCACTTTCTCACACCAAAGGTCCTTCCCCTGTGTGTTTTTTTCTCACCCCTCAGGTGAGGAAAGGGAAAGCTCTCTTTCCTATAATTTAGTCCCCAGAACACTCTCCCCACCACCTGCTCTAGCTCTTACCTCACTTCAGGCAACTTTGTCGCCTCCACCTTGCCGTGCTCCGGCCGCTGTGACATCACGCAGGTTCTGTTCTCTGTATTAGCACTGGTTCTGTATCCTTAGTGACCCAGGCCTCCTTCCCACCAGTCCCTGCTCCCGGATGGGGGCGACTCTTCTCTAGTTTGTGGCTCTCGGGAGGTTCGCCTCCGCCACTCCCTCTCAGGAACCCAACTATCTCTGACCTTTGGAGATGAGGCTGGATCTCCTATTTTATCACCAGCGCCCGGCGGCCGCCGTCGCCCTCTGAATAGTCCCTTGCAAAGTGCCCGGGGACCCTCCTTAGCGCCAGAAGCCACAGCCGCCGCTACTGCTCCCAGAAGCTTTCCACAAGCCTGGATCCCACACGGCCCCGAGCTAGCTCGGGTACCCGCCGAGATACACTGCACGCCCGGTGGCCTAGAGGGCGTTTCTCGGTCTTCCCTACGCCTCTCCGAATCAGAGACAGGGGTAGGTATAAAGGTGAGCCTCTGCTTCCACCTCTCCAGGGTCCCCCATCCCCACCCCGCTCCTCTAGTCGCCTTCTCCGAAAAGAGCAAGGCCCACGCTTTGTGAAGCTCCAGGATCCTCTACCTGCAAGGACCGACCCACCTGTCGGGAACCAGATGCCCTCAGACTCTCCACGCACAGGGGAGCTTTTGGACAAACGGTTTTCTGGTCCCAGCAGAACTACGCCTACGCGGCTCTCGCTGTGGCCGTGCTCGCTCTACCCCGGTGACTACATTTCCCAGAATCGTCTGCGGCTGTGGGGAGTTAAAGGTTGGGTCGTGGCTAGAGCAGGCCCCGGTGATCTTTATCTGTAGGAGGCTGTAGGCGTGGCCCTTAGAGAGCTATGCTTGCCTGGAAAAGTTCTCCCTACGGTCCAGATTTATGTGACACCTCCACTGTCACTAGGGTGTATGTGAATAATTTGCATGTAGTAAAGCTCCTCTGTATTACAGCATTTTTTTATGACACACGTACATTAAACCACTAATTAAAGATCACAGGCCCCCGGGTAAAGCAGACGCTTTACTTTATAATAACAATAGCCAATTAAACACTAAGCACTTTACATGTATCATTGCATTTGAGAAAGCAAAAATCAGCCCTGCTATTAATCAGACTCAGATGACACTGACAAAGCCTGCTGCAAACTTAACAGCAAGCAGCATTTCTCCCCACATCATACTGCAACTGTGAAGTGTCCTAATGATTCTCTTTAAATATTTATTGCTTTCTTACCAATGACATCCCCACCTTTGTGTTGCTACTCCTAGTGGACAAAGCTCACTGAAAATTTTTTTTTTTTTTATAAAATCAAAGACTTTCAGGAACTTTGCTATTTCAGGATAAATGATGATCCCATGCTTGCCTGGCCCATCACAGCCATTGCTGACACAGAGAATCTATTTCCAGTCCTGGTGCAGAGCCTCAATACAGGGTTTTTGGCCACAACACACCACATTTATCTTAATTTTGAGATTTCCAAGAAAACAGGACCCTGAGTCTACTTCTTAGTCCAGACTAACCTTGCATTTGGCCTATCTAAATACTACTTCACTCAATTTTATCTAAATTCTATCCTGCCTCAAACTCCTTTTTCATTCTTTGTGAGATGCCTCGTGGTTCTGCTGGTGATTGTCTTTTTGCAGCAAGTGAATAAACTTAACTTTGTTAGACTGTTTATCCCTGGTAGTCTTTATTAGATGAGTTTTAAAACATTTTACCTCAATACATAAGTTCCAACAGAGATTGGCACACATAAGTAATATTTTTTAAAAATGAATGATTGAGGTCGTTATTATTAACCTCATTTTACTGTTGAGGAAATAGTCACAAAGAGGTTAAATAATTCACCCAAGGTCACCCACATGATTTGGCTAAAAGAACTCTCATTTCTAATAGCCGTATGTTGTGCCCTACTACTTTCTAAATGCAAAGAAACAGACCCAAGATGTTACTTGCTTACAGTTTCACCACTAGCTAATGGCAAAACTAGTATTAGAATCTCTATTTCCCAGTCCAGTTTGTTTGTTTGTTTGTTTTGTTTTTTCCTGCACTACCTACAATTACTCAGCACATACTGCAAGGTCAGTTTGGTGCCACATGTTGCTGACAGTCTTTTCAGCAGTTTAGTGCTTAATAGATATCTTATTCCAAGAAGAAATTTAATGGTTCCTACTTTAAGTTCATGACCTTCAATGATGCAGCAAGAGATAGAAAAATATGTACACATATATGTGTGTATATGACACTATATATAAACATATATATATATGTTTGTGTGTGTATTTACATACAGAGAGAAATAAATGCAGCTGAACTTGAATCTAGATCCTGTGGATCTGCAAATCTAAATAAATATTTAGTTTTACAAACCTCACAAGAATGTGTACATATTTTAGAGAAAAAACATACAGAGAGAAATAAATGCAGCTGAACTTGAATCTAGATCCTGTGGATCTGCAAATCTAAATAAATATTTAGTTTTACAAACCTCACAAGAATGTGTACATATTTTAGAGAAAAAAATGACATGACCTGAAGGAGAAATAATAGAAAATTATTGAATAGGATGTGTACATAACTTTTTTCCCCAAATATTAACTTTAGCGATGTATAATTTTAAAGTATACAAGTGGGTGATTTGACTTATGTATGCATTGGAGTAACTACCACCCTCAGTGATGATACAAAAAAATTCTATCTCCCCAGAAAGCTCCCTTGTGCCCCTTTGTAGTCACTATTCCTATATATAATATTATAATAATTTTCCATAAAATATACAAATTCAGAAAATATTTATTAAAATATATTTGAATCATAGATTCTATAATGAAAATTTATATTATATTTTATTTGAAGCTTTGTCTCTTGGCATTTGAAACTACCTTTAACGGATTTTGCAAATAAAAACCAACATTATTGACTCCGAGTAACTGCCCCAAATACCAACTGTTGGAACCGTACCAAAATAACCACATGTGATCAACCCACCAATGGATGGACTAAATTGAAATTAATTGAAATTTAACTTATATTTTCTATTTATTAACACTGTATACTGGCCAAAGATGTAGAGAGAAACAATTTTAGTATATTGGTACTATGTCTGTTAATGTTTGGCTGTATTGCAATTGCTGCTGTGCTATACAATTTGGAGTGTACTTTAAGTTAGATTTTAACCTAGTTGATTAACAGTCAACTAAAACTAAATAGAAATAAATTTAATGGGAAGAGTACATCATTTCTGTGATGGGAAAGCAGAAGTAAATCAAGTTTCCCAGTTCCATCATACTTATGTCATTTTTTATGCTTCCCTCCTATCCTCTCTGATTTGTCATCATGTTACCTTTCAATATAAGGCCCAATCTCTTAAAACGGCATGGTCTCCTTTAACATGAATAATTCGGGTTCATTTGTGAAGCATACTGACATTGTGCTTTGTAAAGCAAGTAATAATAGGAAACAGGCTCTGAGATAGAGTATCTGTGTGTCTTTCCTAACCTGCTGGTTCACTGGTATGTGCAGAGACAAGACAGGCTTCAAAGAGTACATGCCTGCATCACGTAGAAATCTATTCTTGTGAAACAAATCTTGAAGATCACTTTCTTCTCATGTGTCTTTTCCCCTCAGATAAAACCTTGCAGTGTTGGGGATAAGAAAGTAAAGAGAAGCTTAGTGATGGGATGGCTCTGTTAAAGTTATCAGTTATTTAATAGGTGTCCTCTTGTTCCTACAGGTCCTCTGGTATTATCTGTTATGTTTGAGAAGACCCATGTAACAGATAACCGAATTCCTTGCTTCTCTGAATAGAACTCACAGATACAAATTTAGGATGCTCTTCCCAATTAGAAGCATTTTCTTTGTTTGGGTGGCTCCCTACCCAGTTGTGGCATTCTATCTAAGAAGTCTCAGACACTTTCTGAGGATGAAAGGACAGCATATCTGACCAAAAGTATATTGAGGAATGATACAAGCTTTACTATGGATTTTCTGTACAAAGCCCTAATAAAAAGCTACTAAGGAATATCAGAACCACATAATATCTGTCCTCAAGTATCCAGCAAAATGTATTTGGTGGTCTCTTACAATATTAACATGCCAACATTTAATGAAATGTCGAGTCAAACTTTCCTTGTGTTACCAGTGAAATCTTGGATCTCTGGTGATGCCTGATATTTACCAGGTGTCATTACAACATCCATCACATTCACAGAATTTCTAGGTAGTATGAGTTAATAGATACTTGTGAGAGTTTCACTCTGGCTTTCTTACACTGACTACATACACAAGGGCTCTCTCCAGCGTGCATTCTTCTGATGTTTGGTGAGACTTTCACTCTGGTAAAGACTTTCCCACATTCAGCACATTCATAGGGTTTCTCTCTAATATGGATTATCTGATGTGTGGCAAGGTGTGAATTCTGGCTGAAGAATTTCCCACACTGGCTACATTCATAGGGTCTCTCTCCAGAGTGAGTTTTCTGATGTTTGGTAAGATTTGCACTCTGGCTAAAGGCCTTCACACATTCATTACATTCATAAGGCTTCTCTCCAGTGTGGATTATATGTTATATGGTAAGGTGTGAACTCTGGCCAAAGGCTCTCGCATATTCATTACACCTGTAGGGTTTCTCTTCAGTGTGAGTTCTGTAATAACTTCTGAGAGCAGAGTGGTCTCTGCAGGCTTTCCCACATTCAACACATTTATATGGTTTTTCTCCATTATGAGTTCTCTGAGGATGAATCAGGGTTATTTTTGGCCAAAAGCTTCCCACACATTACTTTCATAGGGTTTCTCTCCAGTGTGTATTCACTGGTGCTGAATAAGAGCTGACAAGTTTCAAAAGGCTTTCTCACATTCTTTTCATTCATAGGGTATCTCTCCAGTGTGTATTCTTTGATGTTTAATAAGTGACGAACTCTGGCTGAAGGGCTTCCTACACTTGTTACACTCATAGAGTTTCCCACCAGTATGGGTTCTCGGATGTTTAATAAAAAATGAACTCCAGCTGAAAGTTTTCACACAGTTATTGCTCACTGTGAATTTTCTGATGCCTAGTAAAGCTTAGAGTCTCACTGAGGATTTTACAACTATTACATTTGGAACATTTCTCTCATGATTAACAACTGTAAGTTTTTTTTGTTTTTTTTTTTTTCCTTTTTTTTTTCTTGTCTTTTTTTTTACTTACCGGTAACGGGATCGCAACCCTCGGTGTCGCACAACTATTACATTTGGAACATTTCTCTCATGATTAACAACTGTAAGTTTTTTTTGTTTTTTTGTTTTTCCTTTTTTTTTTCTTGTCTTTTTTTTTACTTACCGGTAACGGGATCGCAACCCTCGGTGTCGCGTCCGCACCGGGGACCGGCAAGGGATCGCAACCCTCGGTGTTGCGCCCGCACCGCGCTCAGCCAGTGAGCGGGAACCGGTCTCCACATGGGATCCGAACCCTCGGCGGGAGCGCCGCCACACTCCCAAGCAGCGCACTCTCCAGTGCGCCACCGGGCCGGCCCAACAACTGTAAGTTTTTAAAAATTTGTACGGTTTCTCTATATTGCATATTCTATGATGTTTGATTAGTTCTGTATTTGGTTTGACAATATTTTCAGTAATATCACATTTAGACAATCTTTCTCATAAAGGAATTTTCTGTTATGTAATAAGAAATGTTATTGCAAATTTTCTATCTGCCTGGTCTCTCTCTTTGTTGGGTATTGTTTTGCTAGCAACTGACATTTGACCCCATTCCCTCTGCTGCTATCCCTCTTGGGTCCACAATCTATCCTCACATTTCCCATCTTCTCTCAAGTTTAATTCCCAGGGACTATTATTTGTTAGGTCTTTCCATTATTGCCACCAAGGCTGAGTCTTTTTCAGAAACATCCTGGTTATTGATAGATTCCTTGATTTCCACACTATTTTTCCAGCCTGAAAGAAAATTTTAAAAATGCATGTCTTTTGTGCTGAGTGACAGCAAACTGGTAAAGATGAAGTAAAATCATGAAACTAAATATGTCCACAGATATATGTAGCTGTTACTCTCTGAATTGAGTCTCTGCATTTGAAAATCTACAGGAATGGAAAAAGAAAATAGACATGGGACAACAATGGTGGAAAAGGGGGCCACATCAATTTATCCACGGAATTTAAAATGTGAGAGAAGGAGGAAGGAGATCCAGTGGGAAGCATCATCAGAAGGTAGACAAACAGACCAGACACAAAGTAAATGGTGGGTCGGCCCCATGGCTCACTCGGAGAGTGCAGCGCTAGTAGCACTGAGGCCGCGGGTTCGGATCCTATATAGGGGTGGCCGGTGCACTGCTCACTGGCTGAGCGTGGTGCAAACCACACCATGCAGAGAGAGAGGTTCCGGTCCAAAAAAAAAAAAAAAAAGGTAAATGGTCAGGAGATTTGCAGGGAAAGGGGTGGTGACTGCTGGGTAGCTGGAGGCAGAGAAATTGCTCAGAGATGCTTGAGTACGTCTTGTGCTTTTTATCCTCAAGTGAGATTATCGCCTCCTGCTGGTTGTTTTGATACCAGAACCAGGAAAGGACAATATGAGTGAATACTTTCTTAAAGTATCAAGCTTTTTGAATTGTGACAAATGCCCAAAGTTTAAAACTGTGTGACACATCATGACACCAAGCTTCTGTAACCTGAAGATCCCACCCTGTGCAAAACAGTGTCACCTTCATGTACCTGGCCTCTGTTGGGTGAGGGGTTTCTGGAGAATGAGGTAAGCCAGGATGAGATGTGCTGCATCTGTTCTTGCTCTGTAGGACCACCTAACTTCTGTTTCAAGATATTTGTCTAATTGTTTTATAAATTTCCAGCGTTTCTTTTTCTTTTCTTTTTGGAGGGAAGGCTCTCTTCCCACCAATCCCTAGCCACTAGAGACATGCATATGTAGGATAATTGTAAGAAGGTATATGAGCTTAAAATCCAGGTCTATATACCTAAATTATGTGAATCCCCTGGCTAATCTCCTGGCTGGTAGTCTCTCCTCACTGCAGCCATTTACATTCTCCCAATCTGCTCCCCATAATCTCAACACAGAAGGCAAAGAGATCTTGTTAAAAAGCAAGTCAGATCATGTCACTCCTCCATGCAAGATCATGCCATGTCTCCTATAGGCCTCACTCAGAGTAGATGCAAGATCTTAACAATGGCCTACACGACCTTAATAGTCTTGTCACCTATTACCCTCTGACAGCCTATCTACTTCTTTCTTCTTTGTTCCCTGCACTCCAGGCATTCTGGTTTCTCTAGTGTTCCTTCTTTAGTATGCCCAGAACACACTTGGTACTCTGTTCTCTTTGCCTGGTTTGCTCTATTCCCCAATATCCCTGTGCCTTCACTTCCTGATTTCTTTAAAATCTTTCTTCAAGGGGGCCGGCCCGGTGGCGCACTGGATGAGTGCGCCGCTTGGGAAGCGCGGCGGCGCTCCCGCCCGAGGGTTCAGATCCCACATACAGACTGGTTCCCGCTCACTGGCTGAGCGAGGCACGGGAGCAACACCGAGGGTTGCGATTCCGTTGCCGGTCCCCGGTCCGGTACGGGGGCAACACTGAGGGTTGCGATCCGTTGCCGGACACGGAAAAAGACAAAAAGACAAAAAAAAAAAAAAAAAAAA
>NW_007728607.1:172434-204153 GCF_000696425.1 Galeopterus variegatus | reverse complement strand
AAAAAAAAAAAAAAAAAAAAAAAAAAAATCGTTCTTCAAGGGCCGGTCCCATGGCTCACTCGGGAGAGTGCGGCGCTGGTGCCGAGGCCGCGGGTTTGGATCCTATATAGGGATGGTGGGTGCGCTCCCTGGCTGAGCGTCGTGCAGATCACACCGTGCCAAAGGTTGCGATCCCCTTACCAGTCAAAAAAAAAAAAAATTTTTTTTCTTCAAATATCACCTTTTCAGAGAGACCTTCCTTAACCATCACATTTCAAATTGCAATACTCTTTCACACTGGCCTTCTCTATTCCTGTTCTCTGATCCCGCCCCCAACACTTATCATTGTGCACAATACTAGATTTACTTGCTAAATTATTCCCACCACTGTAAAAATCTCCTCCACAAGGGCAGGATTTTTGCCTGTTTTGTTTACTGCTGCACCCCCAGCACTTTAAAAAGTACCTGGCACACAGTAAGCACTGAAGAAGTATTTTCAAAATAAATAAATCAATGAATACCGCCGCATGTCTTGAAAGATAGGAATTAATTTAACAGACCTTTTAAAGAATCTATAGGACATGACAGCAACCTTAAGAAAAACAATTGTAAAAGATAATGTATAGTCAAAGATGATTTCATCAATGTTCAGCCTGAGAAACCCAAAAAACATGGAAATGAGATGAGACTGGCTATGTGTTGAATATTGTTGAAGGTAGATAATAGGTACATAGGGCTTTATTATACTATTCTGTTGACTTTTATAAATGTTTGAAAGTTTCTATAATAGATTTTTTAATTAGAATTTTTTTTTAAAGTAAATTTACTAAAGAAATGAGGATGTTGGGAAGAAGAGAGATTTTGAAACAATGATGAGTTAGACTTTAGACAAGTTAAATTATGGGAATGGCTGGTCATATATGTGGGAATGTAATAGAAGATGGACAAAAGGCAAGAGATTAGAACTAGAGAGGTGAAGCCAAGTCATCAGCATGCAGGAGGGGCATGCTAGAGGGGCACTATGGACATTGAGAGTGTGGCAATTCTTCACAGTGAAAGATGTCCCATGCCCTGTAGAATGTTTAACATTCCTGGACACTAAATACTAGTAGTGCTTCCACCTCCCAAACATCCCCACACATTGTCAAATGCCCTTTAAATGCCCCCTATGGGAACAGTACTACTCTTAGGTGAAAACCATTGATAAAGAGAAACAGAGGTATGAGAAAACAATAATTCAGACACACTATTAGAGAGCAGAGAGAGGAATGATGAAAGAAAATGGGGTAAGTGGAGTGTATTAGTCCATTTTATGTTGCTATAACAGAATACCTGAGACTGGGTAATTTATAAAGAAAAATGAAATTTATTGCTTACAGTTTCTGAGGCTGGGACATCCAAAGTCCATCTGGTAGTGGCAACAGTGATCCAGGGGTGTCACATTGCAAGATGGTGGAAGCAGAAAGTGGAAGAGATGGAGGAAGAGAAAGACAGACTCTCTCTTTTAAAGCCCTCAGAACCATGCCCCTGACCACCATTTTTAAGCCATTCACTACTTCACGGTCCTACAACCCAATCACCTCTTCAAGGCTCCACCTTTCAATTCCCTTAATAGGATTTCCCACCCTCTTAACAGTCACAATGGGGGCCAAACTTGGGGAACACAATTCAAGCTTCAATGAGTTTTGGGGGGACATAATTGAATCCACTACATGGAGAGAGCTAAGTAGGTTTGGTCCACTGTGTCAAAAATGATAGAGAGAAAAAGGAGGCCATGAAGATGACTAGAATGTCAGTAAGTCATGGGTATGCATGCGCTTCAATGAGTTTTGGGGGGACATAATTGAATCCACTACATGGAGAGAGCTAAGTAGGTTTGATCCACTGTGTCAAAAATGATAGAGAGAAAAAGGAGGCCATGAAGATGACTAGAATGTCAGTAAGTCATGGGTATGCATGTGAAAAAAAAATTCTTACACAGGTCAATAACAAAAAGTCTGATGGTTTCATTGCAGCATGAATTTGGTCATGGAGAATTGGAGGCAATCTGAGTGTCAATCACTGGGAAAATGTGATGGGTGCTTACCAAACAGCAATCAGAAGCAAAAGTTTAGAAATACTCAGGGCAAACTCCAGAGACACAGTGCTAAGTGAAGAAAGTAAGATTTTGTAACACAAAATCATGTAGATAAGTTAAAATGTATGCAAACAAAATAATCATACACATAATAAGATACCCCAAAATACACATTATTATAGAGCAATAAAGAATTAACTGCTAATACAACATGGATGAACTTCAAAAACATAATGTTGCTCAATGGAGGGGGAGAAAAATAGAAATGGGACTAAGGATAAATGGAAATAAGTAAATAAATAAAATGGCAGGGAGTATAAATAAAAAAGGTGAGCAAAATTTCTGAAGATAACTTTCAGTCGAATAAATGAAAGATAAATTAAAAAGGAGTTAAAAAAAAAAAAAGGTGAAGAAGTGACGGTCGTAGGTGCATACCACACAAACCTGAAGTTCAGTAAGGGGAAGACAGGAGGGAAAAAATGAATGGTAACTAGCAGTGGCAAATTTAAGATAAGGGAAAGAATACATGTTTGAAGGCAAAAAGGAAGGAGCATATAGAAAAAGAAATACTTAGATGCTGAAGAAGGAGCTACATAGATCCTGAGAAAACACATACAGAGGTGGGATTTAGAACTCAGGGGGAAAGATTAGCTTTAAGGAAGAACACCATTCCTTCTGTGGCAGGAACACATGTGAGATAGCATATGGGAAGAGTGACCTGCTAGGCTATGAGGAGCAGTCCTAACATATCAGAGATGCTGCCCTTCACCATGATTAGGTAGCTTCTTCCACTGATTTCCACTGGGCTCACTTGTCTTAACAGGTATCTGTAGGAAATTCTTCAACAGCAATAGTTCTTTCCTTTGCTGCAGGTAAATGATCACATCATGCTTGGAAACTGGCAGCATTATTCAAAAGGAAAAACATGTGACTTAGCAGTTAGTACTGGACGTATTGAGATCTGAAAACATTGATTATTTTATGACATAAGAATATAGGGAGGTTTGGAAAGAGACTCATGAGACTTCTTTTGACATGGCAGAGAAAGGGGAGAGAGGGAATCAGCATTATGTGCATAGGAAAGGCTGGGGACCATGTTGGAGAGATTATTCAGACCCAGGAAAATTCGTTTATCACTTGTCCTTCTATTGGGAAAGGGTTTTCTTTACCCTATCCACCTTGGTTCCTTGAGGGGGAAACCTTGGGGCAGCTAAAGACATGGCAGCCTATTTCCAACTCTACTGAATGTTGACATTCACTTGGGAATGAAGAGCAGAAACATCCTATTGCTAAGACTAAAAAAATAAATAAATAAAAAGAAAAAGTAGAGTCTGTGATGCATAAACCCCAAATAACAGCTAAGCTAAGCCCTTCCTACATACCACAGCTATTAACAGCCCAATTGCTCTACTGGATCAACACAGGGTATCAAGAGGAAACTATACTCACCCACTGTGACCAGATTTCTGTAGTTCTCCAGCATTACATCTCTATATAATTCCCTTTGAGTGGAATCCAGGTGCTCCCACTCATCCTGACTAAAGTACACAGCCCCATCTTGAAGAGTCACTGATTTAAAAAAAAATAAAAAGGCAAATGCTTCTTCACCAGAAATTTCAGGAGAATGAATGGGGTGAATGCTACCCGTTTCAGTGGGGTTTAAGTTTCGAATGCCCAAAGTCATGACAGATATAATTTGGATGCCTGTGCTGTGCTAATATTTATGCTGGGATCTTTAAGAAATAAAAAGCTTGTACAGTCAAGGATTCAGATCCCCATACTGGCCAGCTGCCTAAAGAATGTGTAACTAGAAATAGACCAGGCCTCTTTATAAGAGGAAAGTGTGTTGGAGTCAAGACAATGGGCTTGACAATGGGCTGAGCTTCCTTAAAAAGTGGCAATTCCTCCCTTCCTTGATGTGTTTAAGCATAGCCTGGATGGCTATTTGGTAGGATGTTAGAAAAAGAATTCAAGCATTGAAAAGGTGATGAAGTTAGATCTGTTGTTCTCAATGGGGGCAGTATGATCCCCTAGAAGTCAGTTGGAAGTAGGTTGGGCATCTTAGCTGCCACCATGATTAAAGTACACAATGGTATTTAGTGGGCAGGGACAAGAGGTACCAGTCATTCTGCAATGTACTGAACAGTCCCAACAGTAAAGACTTATACATTCATGTATGTGAGAAAGTAGTTTTTAATTATCTGAACATAAACTTAAGTTCATTTTCCAATAAACATGTAGTATTTTTTTCATGTTTGAACAGTCTGTAATTTCCAAGGATGCAACTACTCAGTATATTACAATAAGTGTATACTTTGTTTTGTTCGGGTATTTGTCAAGAATTGTTCATGGATTCAATGCTACTCATGGTATCTGAGTTGCCAATACCAGAGAATGAGACACTTTTCCTTGGTCTACACTTATAACTAGACTGTCATAGTGATTCTATCTATATATGAATATACTTATTTAGTCCTTATTTGATCATATTTTTTAAAAAGTGTAGAAAATACTCAATTCAATATTGTCTTCTCTTAAAGCCAAACTTGGTCATCGTTTTTGGCACAATCATTTGACTATATCAATATGTATTCTAGGGCACTCATGCCTGATCATTTTTACAAATTGAAATATATTTATTTATTATAAATTAGTTTACCTTTATTTCTTCTTCTTATAATTAGAACATTATATTGAGTTTTTTGAAATTATGTATATAGTTTTAATTATCTATGAAATTTCAGGAAGGTAAAGAAGGCTTTATAAAATATGTATTATAAAAGGGGGCAATGGGTTTGATTAAGTTGAATATTTACAGCTTAGATTAACTCTAATATATCGAACACTGAGATTCTGACAGTTTAGAAAAAAAGAAAAGAGGGACTGGTCCGTTAGCTCAGTTGGTTAGAGTGTTGTACTGATAACACCAAGGTGTCCAGGGTTTGATCCCTGGTACAACCAGCTGCCAAAAAAAGGACAAGAACACACAGTATAAAGAATAAAGAACTATTTTGCATATAATAAAAACTAAGTGTTACGAAAACTAAAAAGAGATCAAGATTCATTCAATAAATATTTGTTGAACTCCTACATGAGCCAAGTACTAGGTTCTGGGCAGAAAGCCATAAACAACACAGAAAAATTTCTGCTTTCATAGAGCTTAATTTTTAGTGGAAGAAGTTAGTAAAATAATATTAATAAGCCACATATTCTATAATGTTTTATTTCACAAATAAGAGGATGTATTAGTTCATTTCTGTTGCTTATAACAAAATACACCAAACTGGGTAATTTATAAGGAAATGAAATTGATTGCTTACAGTTTCTGAGACTGGGACATCCAAAGTCCAGGGAACACATCTGGTGAGGGTCTTGGCAGGGCATCACATTAAGAAATGGCAGAATGGAGAAAAAGCAGAGAGAGAAAAAAACAGACTCTCCTCTTCTATTAAGCCCTCAGAACCATGCCTCTGACCACCATTTTTAATCCATTCACTACCACATGGTCCTACAATCCAATCACCTCTTCAAGGCTCCACCTTTCAATTCTCATAATAGGATTTCCTACCCTCTTAACAATCACAGTGAGGGACAAGTTTCTGATACATAAAACTTGGGGGACACAATTCAAGCTTCAATGAGTTTTGGGAGGACATAATTCCATCCACTGCAGAGGAGCAGGCACAATAAAGAGGAGTGGGCAGAAGTGAGGGTAGCAATTTTAAATAGGGTCATCAAGGCAAGTATCACTGAAAAGGTGAAACCTACACAACGAGTTGAAGGAGGAAAGGAGCAAGGCTTGCAGATACATAGGCAGAACATTCAAGACAGAAGTAATTGCAAGTGCAATAGTGAGTGTGAGATTTAGCAAGGAAGCCAGTATGAATGAGTGAGAGTGGTAAGAAAAAACAGGCCTTGAAAGTGAATGTAAGGACTTTAGATTTTACTCTTGAGACAGGAAGCCACTGGAGTCTTCTGAGCTGCAAGTGATATGATGAACTTTAAATGTCTGAGAAGACATCGTGGAAGTAGCACACAGGATCAAACACCAGGAAGGAATGGAACAACATGAACAGACATCACCACTGCCACCTTCTAGGTTTTCCTTCTTTCTGTGTGCTAGGTCCCAGGTCCTCCTCAGATTCCTAAGCTTGCATAGATACTCCTGCCAGGACATTCTGGGAGTGCATAGGGTGCCAAACCACTCTGACAGTCCTTTTACCTTTAATTTATATAAGGAGAGGCTGGAGGTTTTAAGATGGGTTTTTATTAGCAAATAAAATTAAAAGAAGTGCACAAGTTTAGGGAGTATAGATCTCTCATCCTACCTGATGCCACCTATCCCTTTCCTTACTTCAGCCCTGTAGGAACTTGGACTTCTCTCTGTGGATACAGATAGAAACTAGCTTGGAAACCAAGTTGGTGGATTCCTTCTTGGGGTAGGCATCTTGCAAGCCATGAAGTGGGGTAAGGAAAATATTTGTAGTTTGGTTAAAAGCTTAAGAACAATGGGAAGGGCTGGCCAGTTAGGTCAGTTGATTAGAGCACAGTCTTACAATTCCAAGGTTAAAGGTTTGGATTCCCCATACCAGCCAGCTCCAAAAAAGAAAAAAAGAAAAAAAAAAAAAAAAAAAAAAAAAAAAAAAAAAAAAAAAAAAAAAAAAAAGAACAAAGGGAGGTATAGGGAAACAATGAGAAGTACCTTCTAATTTATCCAGTAAATGAGAACCAAAAGGTGCAAAGTATCTTGGGGTCAGAGGGGTAACGTGGAGTGCTCTATTTGAGAGAAAAAACAAAACAGTAGTTTCCAAGGAGGACTAAGAATAGCACTAATCTGGTGGCAGAACCAGCCCTTAATATACTAATTTATTTATTTTGCTTATTATCTGCCCCTCTCCTCCTCCTATTAGTTGCACATTCTATGAAAAGAGAAATTTTTGTTCAGCTTTGTATACTAAGTGGGACATAGTAAAGAGCGAATACTTACTAAATACACAAATGAATGGATGAATGCCATTCCTCCAACTCATTTTTTTCTGACAGCTTTATCTGCCTGATTACCACCCAGCTCAGCTGCTTTACCTTTCAAGGCAGACTATTTCACCATTTGTCTAAGTTTTAATATATTTCAAAGAATTAACATTTGACACAATATCTTCTGACCACAACAGAATTAAATTAGTAAACAATAATAATAAGGTATATAGAAAAGCCTGAAATATCTGAAAAGTCTGAAGTATTTGAAAATTATAAAGCACACATTTCTAAGTAACTCTTGGGTCAAAGAAAAAACTCACTACGGAAATTAGAAAATATTTCAAATTAAATGATAGTAAAAGCACAACATAGCAAAATTCATGACATCTAGCTAAAGGGATCTCTAAAGGGAAGTTTGTAACTTGAAATGCTTGTATGAAAAGAAGGTTTAAAATTGATTATCTAAATGTCTACCTTGAGAAGTTAGAAAAAGAAGAGCATATTAAACCCAAAATAAGTAAATGGCCGAGAGACTACAAGGCAATGAAATTAAAAACCAAAACAAACGAACAAAAAATGACAAAGCTTTGAGAAAATCAATGGAAAAAGTAGGTTCTTTGAAAATATTAATGCACCCCTAAAAAGACTGATCAAGAAAAAACAGGAAGTACACAAATTACCAAGAACACGAACAAAAGAGAAGATATAGGGCCGGCCAGTTAGTTCACCTGGCTAGAGCATGATACTGATAACACCATGGTCCAGGTTGATCCTTGTACCGGCCAACCACCAAAAAAAAAAAAAAAAAAGAAAGAACGAAAGAAGGAAAGAAAAGATATAGTTACAGATTCCATAGACATCAAAAAAAAATAATAAGGGTATAATATGAAAAAAATCATTCAATAAATTCAATAACTTAGATAGAATGGACAAATTCCTTGAAAAACACAACTTAAAAATGGCAAAGAGGAAATCGAAAATGTGAATAAGTATCCCTGTATTTATTAAAGAAATGAAATTAATTATCAAATGCCAGCCCACAAGCGAACTCCAGCCCCATATGGTGAGTTCTACTGGACACATAAAGAAGAAAGAATGCTAGCCCTTCCCAAAATCTTTCAGAAAATACAGCAGGAAGAAATAGTCCCCAACTTGTTTTATGGGAGTAGCATAATATTGACACCAAATCCTGACAAAGACATTACAACAGAATTATAGACAAACATCCTTCATGAACACCGATATAATAATCCTTAAAAAAAAACATTAGCAAATTGAATCCAACAATACATAAAAATGATAATATGTCAGGATCAAGTGGGTTTTATGCCCAAAATCTAAAGTATATTCAACATTTGAAAAAATCAATGTAATCATCCCATTAACAAAATAAAGGACAAAAACAATATGATCTTCTGAACAAATGCAAAATAATAATAATGTGACAAAATTCAACACCCATTTGTAAAAAACAATCTCCCAGCAAACTAAGAATAGAAGCATAATTCTACAATATACTTTAAGGTAAAATATTAAACTTGCTCTTCCTAAGATTGGAAGTAGGACAAAAATATCTACTCCCATAATTTCCATTCAGCATTATGTGGAGGTCCTAGCCAGTTCAATTAGATAAGAAAAGGAAATACGAGGCCTAAACATTGGAAAGAAGTAAAACTCTATTCAAAGCCAACATCATTATTTATATAGAAAATCCCAAGGAATCTACAAGAATTAATAAGTAAACATAACAAAGTGACACAATACTCACTCAAGATCAATATAAAAAAATTATCTTTCTATATACTAGCAGCAAACAATATTTTAGTTCTACACATTTTATACTGGAAAATAAAATGTAAAAAAAATTCCATTTACAATGATATCAAAAACCAAAATATTTAGGATTAAATTAAACAAAAAGATCTCCACACTGAAAATTAATACAACAGATTGTCTAGAAAATTAAAGAAAACCTAAATAAATTGAGAAATATGCCATGTTCATAAATTGAAGACTCAATATTGTTTAGAAATCAGCTCTTCCCAAATGAACCTGTACATAATATTTAATAAACCAATCAAAATCTCAACAGAAATTTTGGGAGAATAAGTTTTTAGGGAATAAGAATGGAAAAACTTGATTCTGAACTTAATGTGGAAATATAAAGGATCAATAATAGTCACAAAAGAAAAAGAAAAAAAAGAAAGAAAAGAAGCTAGAGGACTTCCTGACTTCAAAACTTATTTAAAAACACCATTAAGCAGTGAAACAGAATAGAGTCCAGAAAGAGACCCACACATAAAGAGACAACTAATTTTTAATAAAGATACCAAAGGCAAGAAGGAGTTTTCAACAAATAGTGAAAATGCAGGGGGAAAAATGAACTTTGACCCTTCTGCAAAAAGTACCAGTTTGGGTGCATTCATATGCTATTAACAGAATATTAATAAAAAATGTCTTAAACAGGAAATTTTTAATCACACACAAGAAATCTGGAGGTAAATCCAAGGTTGATTAATTCAGTGACTAAAGATAGAAAGTTTGGAATAGCGTCTCTATGATTTTCTTAGCTCTTTCTTTAGTTGCAGGTGGACGCCATAGCTCCAAGCACCATGTCCTCCCATGACACTGTTCAGAGGCAGGCTGGGGTGGGGGGATTTTCCCCCTATCTCTCTCTCTCTTTTTTTAAATTTTAACTTTTTATTTGATGTTTCAAAACTATTGAAAATGTGCAATGAAAGTACAAAGAACTCCCGTAAACTCTATCCACATTCAGCACCATTTGCTTTATAACTCCATGTGTGTATATAATTTTTTTCTGAATCAAATCTGGGAATATGCCAACACAATGCTTTTTTATCCCCAAATACTTCAGTGTATTTCCTAAAGGCAAGGACATCCTCTTATACAGTCACAGTACAATATCAAAATCTCAAAAAAGTAAAATTGATACAATATAATAATTTAATCCACAGTCCATATTCAAATTTATTAAATGTCCTATATAACTCTCTTTTTTCTTTTGTCCATGATCCATACTGGGATCACTTGTATCTAGTTGCCGTGTGTTTAATTTTCTTTGGAACAGTTCCTTATGTTTGGTATTTGTTTTTCTTGTTCTCAATGTGTTTGAAGAGTACACAGCAGTTATTTTGTAGAATGTCCCTCAATTTGTGTCTTCTTGATATTTCCTTGTGAATGACTCAGGTTATGCTGTTTTGATAGGAATGACACAGAAATGCTGTGCTGTTATTCACCATACATGTTACACTGTCTTATTGTCCCATTATTGGTGATGTTAACTTTGATCACTTACCAGATTTCTCTACTGGTAAGTTATTTTTTTTTTCCTTAGTAATTCAAAAGTAATTTGTGGTGAGATACTTTGAAATTATGTAAATATCCTGTTCTCCATTAAAATTTTACCCATTGGTTTAATTTTTAACTCCGTCATTCCTTCTACATTTTTTAGTTGGTGTTCTATTGTAAGAAAGAACTTCCTTCAACTATATTCATTTATTTATTTATATCAATATAACTTTATGGATTCTTATTTTAGTCAAGGAAATATAATCCATTATCATCATTATTTTAAAGCTCAATGTATCCCAGATTTGGCCAGTTTTAGTTCCTATAGCCTGACTCCTGTGTCCTTTTGACATATCCTAATCATTCGTGGAGCAGTTCGCTGTTTCCTCACACAAGACATTTGAGGCTTATACTTTCCTTGCTCCAGCCAGCGTATAAATCAGCTATTTCTCAATGAGCTCCATTTTAGTGGTGAGTGATATTTAGAAACTGTATTAGTCTGTTTATGTTGTTATAACAAAATATGTGGAACTGGGTGATTTATAAAGAAAATGAAATTTATTTGCTTATAGTTTCTGAGGCTGGGAAGTCCCAAAGTCCATGTGGTGGTGGTGACAGTGACCCAGGGATCTCACATTGCAAGAATGGTGGAAGCAGGGAACAGAGTGAGAAAGACAAACTCTCCTCTTCATGTAAAGCCCTCAGAACCACACCCTTCACCACCATTTTTAATCCATTCACCACAGCATGGTCCTACAATCCAATCACCTCTTCAAGGCTCCATCTTTCAATTACCAAAATAGGATTTCCCACCCTCTTAACAGTCACAGTGGGGGCTAAGTTTCTAATACATAAAACTTGGGGGACACAATTCAAGTTTCAATGAGTTTTGGGGGGACATAATTCAATCCACTACAAATCCCAATTACCTCATAAAGACCACACCTCCTAATAAAATCACATTGGCAGGGGATAGAGTTTCAACATATGAACTTTGGGGAGACACAAACATTCAGTTCATAATACCTAAGCATATCATTTTCAAACTACAGAAAATCAAAGATTAAAAAAAAATCCTGAAAGAAGCCAGAGAGGGGAAAACCAATTTACCTATAGGGGAGCAAAGATAAGAATTACAGCTAAGTTCTCCTCAGAAACCATGCAAGCAAGAAGAGAACACAGTGAAATATTTAAAGTGTTGAGAGAAAGAAAACCCCACCAAACTAGAATTCTATACCATGCAAAATAATTTTTTGAAACTTAAGAAAAACTTCTTTCTCAGATAAACAAATTGAGCGAATCTGTTGCCAGTAGATCTACCTTGCTGGAAATGTTTTTTAAAAGTTCTTTAGAGAGAAGGAGAATAATACTAGTGTTGGTCATAATCCCAGATCTACAAAAAGAAAGGAGGAGCATCAGAGAAGGAATAAATGAAGATAAAATTAAAACTTTTATTTTTCTTATTCTTAATTCACCTAACAGAAAACAATTTGTTCAAAATAATAATAGCAGCAATGTATCTGGGTTCTCTCTCTCTTTCTCTGTTGTATGCTTATGCATATGAAAAATGAATGACAGCAATGATACAAGGAATGGGAGGGAGAAATTAGAAATATTTGGTTATTTAAGGTACTTGCACTAACCATGAAGCTTTATAGTGTTATTTGAAAGTGGACTTAGATTTGTTGTAAATGTATACTGCTAATTCTAGGGTAAACACAAGGTGGAGGAGGAGGAAGAGGAGGGGGAGGGGAGGAGGGGGAGGGGGAAGAGGAGATGGAGAAGAAGACCTGATATACTAAATAAAAGAGAAAAGTAGAATCATATAAAATGTTCAATTAAAACCACAAAAGGCAGAAAAAGACTGGAAGACAAAAATAGAAACACCAACAAGGGCAACAAATAGAAAATAATGAACAAATATGGTAGACATTAATCTATATCAATAATACTTCAAGCATCAGTGGTCTAAATGCACCGATTAAAAGACAGAAATTGTTAAGAAACAAGACCTAATATATGTTGTCTACAAAAAACCCCACTTTATATTTAAAGATACATACAGATTGAAAGTAAATGGATGGAGAAAGTTAAACCATGCAAACACTAATAAAAAACAAAGAACAAGTAGCTATATTTTTTAGACAGAGCAGACTTCAAAGCAAGGAGAGTTTTCAGGTATAAACAGGGACAGTACATTTTTTAAAAAGGCTCAATTTTCTAAGGAGATATAATAATCATTATCATTTATGTGCCTAAAAACAGAGCATCAAAATATTTTAGGCAAAAACTGATAGAACTGCAAGAAATAGATTAATCCACTAGCATTGTTAGAGACTTCAATACCTGTTTATCAGAAACAGATCTGGAGCCACAAATCAACAAATTTACAGCTATAAAAATGTAACAACCCTAGCTGAGGCTGCTGGAGCTCAGGGAAAGAGGAGGAGAGATTTACGAATTTCATGAAGGCAGGAGAAGCCACGATCAGAGAAAGAAAAAACTGCTCGGAGCATTTCAGGCCGTGGCTGCTTTAAGTCTGGAGGTGATGAGCACGTGGAGCAGGAGCAGGCAGAAGCCACAGCTGTGCCCTTCAGATGGAATTGCTTGGAGGCAGCAGGGGAGAAGAGGGCCTTGGTGGCCCCCAGGACAGCAAGATCGCTAATAGGGTTCACATGGACCCACGCAGGAGTGAGGAGCCAGAACAGCTGAAAAAGAGGAGGCATTCAGAGGCCGGTGAGTCATCATAAGGGACCAGCACAGGGCCCGTCCCATGGGAAGTGTTTGGAGCCTGGGCAGTGGGGGAGATAGGCTCATTGGGAGAAAACTGAGACACAGCAAGGAGAGCCCATCCACCCCCCTCCAATCAGCACAGGGCCACTGAGAGGAGACTCATTGGGAATGCAGAATTGCATGGGGTGCAGTTTGATGAAAAAACTCAGGCCCAGATCAGAGTTCCTACACAACCCAGGTGCACCAAGTCTCTGGAGAGCCAGAAGTACCTATTAGGTCAACCATTAAACCTTGAGCTACACAAAAAGCCTTCCCTAGGGAAACAGCAGCAAGACAGCAATTTACTCAACCACACAGCTCAAGTACTGGTTCACACAGGAAGTTCCCAGTTTTAGAAGAAAGCAAAGAACAAAAAATTAGTTCTGGCCCAGGCACACCACTAGCACCTCGAGACGCCTCTCAGGGGCCTGGGGCATGGAGCTGCAGACCAGACCTCCTGCCCACAACCAGGTACACTGCCAGTACCAAGGAGCATGTTAAAAACATCACCTCCATGTGGGTGGCCTACCACAGTAACCTCAGACGCCGTGAAAGTGGCTAGACATTACAACCACTACACAGATGGTCCACCAGCCACTGGAGTGCATTAACACAAGGAGAGTTACCAGGAGAGATCAAAGAAAAGAAGAGGATGTCTCTCTCCACAAAGCCCATTCCAGAGTGACAGAAGAAGCATCTGCTCTATGATAATATTGGGGCACCTGAACACACCTCTCAGCATTGGATAGATCATCCATGCAACAAATCAACAGAGTAGCCGTTACCCTTTCAGAGAAAGAGAAGAAATCTAGGGATATCAGTGGTGGGAGGGGGGAGGGAGAGGAGGATAGGGAGAGATTGGACAAGGGGCATAAAGAATAAGTGGAATTTATAACAATATACATACTAGTGATATTGGTTTGATCAACATATGTCAGCATTGAATCCCCAAAATATGTATAATCAATAATGATTCAATAAAAAGAAAGAAAGAAAGAAAGAAACAGATCTGGAAGGCAGAAGATCACTAAGGACATAGTTGAACTTAGCAACACCAACAATCAACTAGATATAATGGACATATATTAACTATTTCATCCAACAACAGCATAATACACATTTTCTCATGCTCAGATGGAATATTCACCAATATAGACCATATTCTTGGCCATAAACACATAAAATTACAATGAGATAAAGGTCATACCCATTAGGATGGGTATAATTCAACAACAATTAAAAACAGAATACAACAAGTGATGGCAAAGACGTGGAGAAATTGAAACTGTCATGCATTGCTGATGGAAATTTAAAATGGTGCAGCCACTGTGGAAAAGTTTGGTGGTTCCTCAAAAAGCTGAACATGGAATCACCATGTGAACCAGCAAGTTCACTCTCAGGTATACAACCAAAGAATTGAAAACAGGGACCCAGATACTTGTACACCAATGTTCACAGCAGTATTATTTACAGTGGCCAAAAGGTGGAAAGAACCCAAATGTTCCACAAGAGATGAACAGATAAAATGTGTTACACACACACACACACACACACACACACACACACACACACACACACACACACACACTGGTATATTATTTAGCCACTAAAAGGCATGAAGTGTTGGCACATGCTGCAATGGAATGAACCTTGAAAACATTATGCTAATTGAAATAAGGCAAACATGAATGGACAAATATTGTGTAATTCCATTTATATGAATATCTAGAATAGGCAAATTCATAAAAACACAAAGTGAAATGGAGGTTACCAGTGGCTGGGGGAAGTCAGAAATGGAGAGTGACTGCTCAGTGGGCCCAGGGTGTTTTCAGGGGTAATGAAAATGTTCTGGAATCAGATGTTGGTGTTGGTGTTGTGAATATACCAAAAACTTTATTTTACAACTTTAAAATGGTTAAAATGGTAACTTTAATGTTACATATGGTTTACTACCATTTGAAAGGTTTTTTAATTAAGAAAAACAGGAAATGATAAAATTAGATTGTCTCCAGGTTCCTCCTAGCTTTATAATTTTGATCCTCCTCCTTTATACTTACATCATGCTTCTTGCTTTTTTAATTTTAATTTTAATTTTTATTTTTTTTTTGCCTTTTTGACTTTTTTTTTCCGTGTCCGGCAACGGTTCGCAACCCTCAGTGTTGCCCCCGTACCGGACCGGGGACCGGCAACGGGATTGCAACTCTCAGCGTTGCTCCCGCACCTCGCTCAGCCAGTGAGCGGGAACCGGTCCGTATGTGGGATCCGAACCCTCGGGCGGGAGCGCCGCCGCGCTTCCCAAGCGGTGCACTATACAGTGCACCACCGGGCTGGCCCATGCTTCTTGCTTTATACTTACTTTATGCTTCTATGGTACTTCCACACAGCTGTCATATGCCAGATCAGTAGCTTTGCACATGCTTTCCACTCTTCTAGCTCATCAACTGTTTCCAAGGTTGCCCTCTGCTATGCTTTTCATTTAATCTACCCTAAGTTAAACCACTCTACTCATCCCATAGGTTTTCCCCCCTCTGAACTCCCATAGCAAATTGTCCTGCTTTTGGTGCAACTCCAAACTAATTTTAACTTATATTAAAATTATCTGTAGACTTTTAAAAAATCTACCCTATCAGGGTAGCATCTTGATTTTATTTGTCATTGTCTCTTGGTGGAATTTGAGATGTGTCCTGCATTTAACTGTATTTAAGCATCTAGACTTTGCAACAGAGGCTTTTTCTCCATGGATGGTCTGTGGACCACCTGTATTAGAATTATCTGCGATGTCTGTTGACACCAGAGTGTTCTTGGAATCTTCCTCACACCAATGAGTCAATCTCTGAGTGTAAAGCTTACGAATCTGTATTTTAACAACCTCTCACGGTGACTTACTTGTATACACCATGTAAAGCTGTTTACAAACTGCTGGTCAGGGCTATACTCTGCAGAGCGAATTAAGATTGTTAAATAAAAATTATGAGGCCATTGTTTTGGACTAAGTTCCTGCATTAGGTCCCAAAAGACCAGACTAAAAACCAAAATGGAGTCATCCCTGCTAAGTCCCATGTCCTTAGGCTGTGGTTTGACCTTTCTAGAAGTCAAAAGAAAGAGATAGCCAATTTCCTAAACAGGCCAATTTAAATCTTCAATAGGTATGATAATAAAGTTCCCTCTGCTTTAATCCTCACACCAGAGAGACAGCCTGAAGCACCCTGATGCTATTTCTCTATTATTTTGTCTTCCTGTCCCCACCTTACTACGAAAGTAACTTTGAAATGATCAATTAGCTTTATGTTCTTTATTTCTGCTTTCTTTAGTCTTTTTTTGTCTATAAAACCAACCTCCTCTGCATTGTAACACATTCTATGGAATAACCCGTTGTTAGATTCTAGGATTGCAATAAAGCCAATTGAGATCTTTAACTAAACTTGTAATTCTGTTCTTTTACAACGTCTCCAGGAGCTCTCACAGATCCCCTTTCTCGGGCTTCTAACACCAACCTCTCAGCCTCTCTCACACCAGGGTAAGGGCTTTGCAAAGACCTCCAGGAAAGTGAGTCCCCCTCACAGCCGAGAAGGCGCAGGCGCAGAGCCACGACGCTGTTGCCCACTCTCAGTGTGGTTTCTACTCTGCAAGGGGTCTTTTGCGCCAGGAGAATTAGGTCCGCATGACTGCCCGGATAATGACAGGCCTTGCATGCCGAGCCGGGCATGGTCATGGGCCTGAGTGGAGAAGTGCCTGTGACCCTGGCAAACTTGGCGGGTGTTGGAGCAGCTGGCCGAGGCGTGGGTTTCTCTTTAATCTTTCCGGCTTCCGCAAGCTCCGCGCACTCAGGTTCCGCCCCAAGCACTGGACCGGCCCGGGGTGTGTCTGGGCGCTTGGCCCGAGGCGGCCGGTGAGTGGGACGCGCAGGGCCCCGGGGACTGGGCGGGTGGGCCTAGAGGCCCTAGGAAGTGATTATGCGGAAACACTCGGCTCCTTCGGAGGAGAAGGGCGAAAGGGCCGCGGGTGGTTTGGCTGCAGATGCAGTAGGAAGCCGCCCGGCGATTAGAGTAAAGTCAGGGGTCTGCGGCGGCGCCCGGCGCTCGCCTCGCTGGCGGGCTCAGCCCAGTCTCTGCTGCAGTGACAGCCGGTGGTGTTCCCCGGGTGCGCCCCTGGGAAATGGAAAAGAACAGGGTTGCGTCCCGCTCCCCACCAGCTGGGCGAGGGAGGGCTTCTGTGTCGGGGTGTTTCCCAGGTGCTCACAGAGGGCAGGCACTGCTCCAAGAGTATTTACCCGCATTAACTCATTTAATCCTCTCATTAATCCCTCAAAATAATGTACTTATTGTTATCCCCATGTTACAGATAAGGAAATTGAGGCTGAGATAAAGTGCCTTGCTTGAAGTTACAGACCTAGTGAGTAGTAGCCTTTATTTTATGGTTCTGTTAGTGAGGGTTGGTACTGGAATAAAGTAGTTGTTAATTACCTGTTGGTGGATGTATTGACAAATTCCGTGTGAGTTTGTTGTGATTTGAGTCAATTTCCGTGAACATTGTTACCTGAAGACCACCTTTTGGTAGGACTAGATTTTCCCTCTTCTAGGTATGGTTGAACTGATGCTGCCTAGGCCCTCTTGCTGATTCCTTTGTGCATTAGCAGACTGCAGGAAGCAGTCCAGTGCCACAAAGCAAAGCAACCGTAGAAGAGCTATTTCGGAACCTTCAGAACCCGCTTTTTTAAAGGAGGATTATTTCTGGGTCAGGAATTGATTATAGGAGGAGGTGGCATTGTCAAAAGGATTTCAGATGGTTAGGGTAACAGTAGGTGGCCAGCACTGTTAGGGCTGGAAATAACATTTCCATTTTGAGAAGTCACATAAAGTCTAGAGTCACAAAAAGGGGTAGATCAGGTTTGCTGGTGCTGCAGCACTTTGCGGCCTCTTGAGAGAATAATGATTTTGTGGTGGTATAGTATCCATAGAGCAGTAAGTTCACCTAGATAACTAAAGTATGAAGAATAAAGGAGAAAAGGGAAGGCAACTTTCCACATTATGGTGGAAGAACCCTTTGGATGGAATGTGGATAAGGGTTAACCCTAACTTTGTGGAGATTGTGGCCTCCTAGCCTCTCTGAAATATATTTAGGGGCTCTCTCTGTAACTTTAGTCACATCCACCAGCCCTCCCTTCCCCATTTCTTGTACATCCTCCAGATCCAGGAAAAGGAACAAATTTGTCCATGCTCTAGAGCAAAAGCTGCTAAAGAGAGCCTCATAAATCCGCTGAGATCACCTTTCCTTAAATGTATACTATCACAATTTTCAAATTAATTGATTCGAGGTGAGGACAACAATAATCTCCCTATGTTGTATATGGTATTCTTATTGTAAATGTTTTGCCATATTTTAACTTGTAGCATTCACAAAAGTTTTTGTAAGAAAGATAGACAAGTACTAGTAATGGCATTTTAAAATGTGGGACCAAATTTTTCAGAAAGGTGCATGGCTTGCCCAGGGAGGCACAAACCTGAGCAATTTCAGCTGTGTTCTGCTTTGCCCTCAGGAAGAAATAAGGTGCTACTGTCATACTCTCTTTAAACTCATATCCCATGTGAGGAAATTGACAAAGAGGCTGGATCACCTGAAGTTTAGGGAGAGTTTGGATTAAGTCCAGATCCGTACCCTTTGTCTCCTCTTTAAACTCATATCCCATGTGAGGAAATTGACAAAGAGGCTGGATCACCTGAAGTTTAGAGAGAGTTTGGATTAAGTCCAGATCCGTACCCTTTGTCTCTTACCAAAGATGGACTTCAGACTGGCACATAAGTGTCTTTTGTCATTTTCTTTGTATCGGGGTCAGGTGGAATTACTTTTGGGCATTCATTTGACCTCTTAGTCCTTAGGGTTGTATTCAACTGGCCAGATGTGAACATTACTAGACCAGTGATTCTGGATGCCTTATGGTAAGACTTTTCCCCAGCTCTACCTTTGACCAAAAAGTCAAGGTGACGTAGAAGAGGGAAAGGCAACTGTCTACCTCTCTATAAGATTTATATCCCACATGACCTGTGTTCTTCCCTCTTTTCTGAAAGTTTGTGTCATCTCACCAGAGACACATTTATTTCTCTTTTCACAGAACTTCCCTTCTTAGATGAGCCTGACAAATTTTGCCCAGTATCAGACTATTCTTTATTTGCCAGCTGACTCCCCTTAATGTCTTCCTCAACACTCCCCCACTCTAATTCATCATTAGGCAATTAAAAAAACATAGCTTTATTAGCTTTTCAACACATTTATTTCTCTTTTCACAGAACTTCCCTTCTTAGATGAGCCTGACAAATTTTGCCCAGACTATTCTTTCACATTTATTTCTCTTTTCACAGAACTTCCCTTCTTAGATGAGCCTGACAAATTTTGCCCAGTATCAGACTATTCTTTATTTGCCAGCTGACTCCCCTTAATGTCTTCCTCAACACTCCCCCACTCTAATTCATCATTAGGCAATTAAAAAAACATAGCTTTATTAGCTTTTCAAATTTGTTCCAGACTATTCTTTATTTGCCAGCTGACTCCCCTTAATGTCTTCCTCAACACTCCCCCACTCTAATTCATCATTAGGCAATTAAAAAAACATAGCTTTATTAGCATATTTATTGAATGATTTTGCCTGAAACAGGGATCTTTAGGCACTTACATGGCTGTGGGGATTTGAAAAAGAGTAAGTTTATTTTAGTTTTATCCCCTTAGTCTAGGCAGATGCACCTCAGAGTTTGAGATCTAAAATTAAACTACTAGGAATCATATAGCTTTGGACCAAACATGCAAGCCCGACACCTTCATTTTACAGATGAAGGGAGATAAAACCATATTGGTTATTTTCTCCTGGTTTCTGTATAGCTACCAACAGAGCTGTGACCAAAATCCAGATTACCTGGTCAATGCTTATCCCACGGGGACTCTATCTTCTGCTTCACTGAATTGTGCCAAAGATGCCACTTGCACTTCAGTGGGGACCAGAGAATGTAATCTTTAAGTTACATAGATAGTGCTTTTAGGGGTGGTTGTGACTTACTGCAGCCTTGCAAGGACTACCTTTAGTCATCCTCTAAACCCTTAGGGCACTTTGAAGTCAAGGTCGTGCTGGTATCCTTCTGAAATGAGTGGAGTTTAGTTTCTTGACCATTAAGGGCCACAAGAATGGAAGGTGAGACTCAGGTATTCATTCCTTGCCCGTTGAGAAGCAGCAGGTACTGCATAGTGTAGTGAGTCTGACTCCAAGATATATCATTTGGCTTTGTCCAGAATTACTTAACCTCTCTGTACCTCAAATTCTTTCTTTGTATTATGGGAATAATAATAATACCCCTCTCACAGAGTTTTTGTGAGGAATAAATGTATCAGTATTCATAAAGTGCTTAGAATAGGCAGACCCAAAGAAGGGCCATTCCCAGAGACCGTACTTCCAAGTTAGGTTCTTTTCAGAGGTTCCCTTTTTTTTTTTTTTTTTTAACGTGGAAACTTTCCCAGTGGAGTTTCTATGTGTCTATCATAAGTGTCACATACACAAACATACATAATGGATAATACAGTAATACATATAATGAGCTTATTTGAAATGCAAAAGCAACTGTTTTGAGACTCTTGTACTACACAGTATATATACATTAGTTGAATTATAGATAATCTCATATCAAATTGGCATAGTTGAACAATCATTAAGGTATTAATAAGCATGAGAGTGACCCTAAACTTCAAACTGGCCATATACTTTGAACTCTGTTTTTCTGTTCAGTATATTCTGCCTACGTTTAGGTATCCTATGTTCTAATGGTTCTAGTGGGACAATTTGCAAAGACCTTCAAATTTCAGATCTTCCTGGTTTCCCTTTGCCTCCATAAACCTAAACGTTTCCTAACTATATATCTTCTCCAGGATGGAATATATGTGATAATATAATAATATTCCACTATATACAATATTTCCATTAGTCCCACATCACCTTTATGGCAGTGTGGGTGTTCTCAAATTTTCAAGGACTTCTTTTGGGGATAAGGACTTTTGCTTTTAGAGGGTTTGTAATTTACCAACTGAGAGATGCACTATTTATCTATCATGTAACTGTCAATAGTTTAGTTCCGTTGCACTAAAGAAGTATTTCTCAACCCTTCAGAGCTACCATCCCCTATCCTGAAATAAAATTTGTAGATAATGTTAGGCACCTGTAGACATAATTTCCAAAATATCAATATATTACTTTAACTGTAACATAAAGGAGAAAGAAAAAAAGGAAAGTGATTTGTAACAGAATATGTATTTCAGCATGTAGATGATTGGTGAAAATGATGAAAGAGTTGTGTACACCTATTAAAATCACTGCAAATACAGCGACTACAAATGCAGACTGACTTATGTCTGTTTTCTTATTTTATTTTTTAATTGACACATAATTATACATATTTATGGGGTACAGAGTAATAATACCTGTATACACTGTTTAATAATCAAATCAGGCTAATTAGCAAATCCATCACTGCAAACATTTATCCTTTCTTTGTGAGGAGAACATTTGAACTCCTCTCTTCTAGCCATTTGAAAATACAATAAATTATTGTAAATTATAAGCACTTAGTACTACTATGGAATACTAGAACTTATTCTACGTTTTAATGGTCCTGGTGAGACAATTTTCAAAGACCTTCAAATTTCAGATCATCTGGTTTCTCTTTGCCTCTAAAAACCTATACATTGTAATTCTACATGTAATTCTGTACCCGTTTACCAACCCCTATCTACCCCCCTCCCCCCAACCTTCCCAGTCTCTACTAATCTCAATTCTATTCTCTACTTCTGTGGGCTCACTTTTTAGCTCCCACATATGAGTGAGAACATGTGGTGTTTATCTTTTTGTGCCTGACTTACTTCACTTAACAATGTCTTCTGGACTCATCTATGTTGCTGTGAATGTGAACACTGTATTTGTGAATCTAATACCATGAGTGGTTTCATTTTCCTGAAATGGTGAACAATTCTTAATAACATTCAAACAAAAAAATGTATATTTCCTTGACACTCCAGTATATATTAAAGCTGTGCAAAATAGTTTGTATTTATATGTAAAGTTGGTATTAGGTTCTAGCTTTAATAATTATTAACAGCTTTTGTGAAAAACAGGCAGGATGAAGGACAATTTTTTATTCTGCAGGAGTGTCTAGCATCCTTGGCACCCACTGAATTTCAATGGCACCCTCCAATCATTGTGACAACCCAAAAAACCTAAGTTCCTGCAACTCTCTCTAGGACGTAGTACTACTGCCTTGAGGGTCACCATAATAAAAGAGAGAAATCACAAGTGAACTGCCAACAAGATAACAATAGAGAAGCTTAAGGGTCTGGGCTGCAAGAATGGAGGCCACCCAAGTTAGCAAGGCAAATTCCTATTAAGGAATGTTGGCATCAAAGTATACAACTGGATTTTAATGCAGAGTTCCAAAATAAATTAGAAATTCTGATTCCCCAGTCAACCCAGTGGTAGGGCTTTTGTGTTCCGTTTCCAGTTGAAAGGCATGTTCTTGGCAAAGCTGTACAGACAGTATCATCCTGTTGCTCTCAAGGTTCTCAATGCATGGCTTCTTGGTGGATATCCTCCAAGGTTCACCTCCACATCAGGGAGGTTCCCTGTCTATGAGAAAAGAAAGAACTGTGAAACCAGATCAACTGCCTAACCCACTGGAACTCAAATTGTGCTGTGAGCAGAAACATTTGGATAATTAGTATACAGTTCATTTTTTCCTATCATGCACAAAGGCTCTGAATGAATTCACAAGAGTATGGGTTAAACAACCAACTTTAATGGGGAAACTTAGAGTGCAGAGATGGGCAAGAAGAAAAGGCACAGGTTCCTACATCTTCCCATTTTCCAATAGAAAGGTTGCTGGAGCCAAGATGCTCTGCTGAACACTCAGTATAGGTTAGTATTCCAGGAGAGGGTCTTGCTGCCTGTTGTTCTCCCTTATAAAGCAAGTGTAACAACTATCTTGTCAGTGGGTAGATAAGCATACTGCTTGGTGCCAGGCAGTATGAATGTGAGGTGCTGGTTTTTTAGCAGGAGTCGTCTGGGAAAGCTAGCTTCCTGTACCTGGGAAGCTTGAGGTCCTTCAGAAGTTTTGGCCCCTCTGCAGAGGAAAGAAGTCTCTAAGCAGAGTTTGTGTTTTAGAGCCTCCTGCTGTAAAAATGTTGGGAGGAGGGGGACTGGTTCCAGCTAGCACTTTGTTCAGGCAACCTAGAGTGTGTTTCTAAGGCTCTTAGAATATTCAACTTGTCAGGTCACATGAACTTATTAAATTATAAATGCTTGAGTATCAGATTTACTAGGTCCAAGGCAAGGCCTCAGTACCTGGAGTAACAAGTTCCATAAGTGATTCTGATTATGTGTGTGTGTGTGTAAGTAACTTGTCTTTTGGAGCCCAATTTTAACCCCTTTCAGATATCCATTTTCTTCAGCTCCTGCTGCCACAGCCCCTGTGAAAGTTCACACTACGTTTTCTATAGATAAAAGCATTGAGATTAAGCAATGGAGCTCTGAATAGCTTTGTCTCTCCAGCACCAACAACCTTGTGTAAATCATTTCCAATCAGCAGGAATACCAGCAATACAAATTGGACCTGATCACTGAGTTGGAGGCAGAACAACTGTTGATGCTGGATCTTCAGGGAGCTGAAGAGGGGATTGCCCCCAAACACCTGTCTAGGTGAGTGGTGGTGTCATAAAAAGACCATCAATGTGTTATTTAGGAGACAAGTTCTAGTCTAAGCCCTTGCAATTTGCCGGGTGACCTCAGCAACTTACTCAGTCTTCCTGTCTGTAAGATGAGCGAGTTGGCCTAGATGAGCCCTAAGTTCTATTGTATCTGGTAGTCTGTGGTTGTAGACTTATTTAGAAGAATAATTAAACTAGTCAGAAGAAAGGTTGTGGGGCAAATGGAGATAGCAGTATGGTAATTAGCATTTCTGAAATTTTTGTCCTTTATCAATGCCAAGAAAATGGTTGCATTTAAGCTTGATTGAGTCATCCTTCCTTTTTGCTTTTTTTTTTTTTTTTCCTCCTTACACTTCAGAGTCTTTACTCTTCTTATCCTTCTCCTTACTCTCATTCCCCATGACTAGTTGGCTACCATGACAGGTCATTTTACTCTATGCTCATCAGCTGGTATATCTGCTCATTTCCACTTTTTTGGCTTAGCATATTACCTAATCCCTCTTCCCCTATTTCTCAATGTCTCTGCACTCAACATGCCCATTGCAAAAACTCTGCCTCTTATCTCCTCTGGGTTTGTTCACTTCTCCTCCACTATTCTTTTTTGTTCTCTACCCATCTAAAGTTGCTAGTGTATTGAACTGCAAATTGGTTCTGCTGGTTTATTTTCCTTGCTCTCCACAGTAGACACAGGTGACATTTGCACTTTAAATGTCTTTCAGATAGGGAGATTTGAACTGAACCAAAGGATGAACACCAATCAGGCTGTTTCTGAAGAACTAGAGTTTTCAGGGTCAGCAATGGAGAGTCTCAGAGGGAACACTGCCCAGGGTTCTACAAATGAAGAAGCCTGTAAAAGTGAGGGCCAGTTATCAAGGCAGACAAAGTGTTCTGCACAGAAGAAATCCTCTTTTGAGAAAACAGCAATCAGAAAAGTGTCAATGATGCTCAAGGAAATTTTCACTGGGGAGGGAGGCCCTGAATCCAGTGAATTTAGTCTAAACTCAAACATTCATACACAACAGATTCCAAAGGGAAATAGATCCCCCATATCTGGGAAAAACTCTAAAGATAATTCAGACATAATTAAACACCAAAAAATCTTCCCACACAAGAAACCTTATAAATGCAATGGATGTGGGAAAGTCTTTAGTTACCAATCAGACCTTCTTGTACACAGTAGAATTCATGGTGTAGAAAAACCTTTTGAATGCAATGAATGTGGGAAAACTTTCAGCCGAAGTACACATCTTATTGAACATCAAAGAACTCACACCGGAGAGAAACCTTATGAATGCAGTGAATGCAGAAAAGCTTTTAGCCGGAGTGCACATCTTAGTCTACATCAGAGGATCCATACTGGAGAAAAACCATATGAATGTAGTGAATGTGGAAAAGCCTTTAGCCGAAGCACTAACCTTAGTCAACATCAGCGAACTCATACTCAAGAAAAGCCTTACAAATGTAATGAATGTGGGAAAGCCTTCAGTGACCGTTCAACCATAATTCAGCATCAACGTATACACACTGGAGAGAACCCCTATGAATGCAGTAAATGTGGCAAAGCTTTCAGTTGGATTTCGTCTCTTATTGAACATCAAAGGACACACACTGGGGAGAATCCCTATGAGTGCAATGACTGTGGGAAAGTGTTCAGTCGAAGCTCATCCCTTACTGAACATCAGAGAATCCATACTGGAGAAAAGCCCTATGAATGTCAAGAATGTGGAAAGGGCTTCAGTCGGAGCTCATCCCTTATGATTCACCAGAGAACTCA
Organism: Galeopterus variegatus; assembly: GCF_000696425.1. Taxonomy (NCBI): domain Eukaryota; kingdom Metazoa; phylum Chordata; class Mammalia; order Dermoptera; family Cynocephalidae; genus Galeopterus; species Galeopterus variegatus. Next base: position 178,537 of record NW_007728607.1, on the reverse strand, counting down.
TACAGGGGAGAAGCCTTACAAATGTAATGACTGTGGAAAAGCCTTCAGTCAGAGTTCAACACTCATCAGACATCAGCAACTTCACACTAAAGAGTGATATCCACATTTTTATTAGTGTTAGCTCAAGAGCACATGCGTACAATCTCCCACAGCTGAAAAAATAAACATATATGTACTTTAATTTTTCCTTCAATTTGCTAGCTATACCAGTTTCAAATTTTTCTTCTTTCCCTCCTTTCTCTCTTCCTTCCTTCCTTCCTTCCTCCCTCCCTCCCTCCTCCTCCTCCTCCTCCTCTTCCTCCTCTCTCTCTCTCCCCCCCATTCCTCCCTCCCTCCCCTTCCCTTCCTTCCCAAATGAGTGATCAGTACAACAAAGGGATGACTTTAAAAACCTAATATATTCAATCTAACATTCTGAAGGGCTCCAACCTTAGATTATACAGCTACCTGACACTTTGCAATTTCTCTCCTTAACTATTCCATGGGGCTTGGTTCCCTGAACAACCAGTGAATCCTCCGTTCCCCAACCACATCAGCTCCTTCACTTAAAGAGGAAATCCTGTCTGTGTTTTCATATTTGCTGGGTCCAGTAGCACAAGAGAGGGAGCTGGCTTCAGAGCAGGACCAAACACTTCTCATCAGTTTTGTTTGGCGATAATAATGTTGAGGCAAATTCAATCTCTTGACTTATAAAGACAGATTTTTCTTGTCTCTCTCCCTCACCCTTTTTGCTGTAGCATTTTTCCTCAAAGTATATATAGCCCATAGTTTTACTAATGTGCCTAACTAATTTTAGTGTTACTTTATCGATCTTTACCAAGAAGATCCTAAAAATCTTGGAGACCTTTAGTTCCTTCATTATCTTGAGGAAACATATTGATTCCAATTGCTGCCCTATTTTTTTTCAAACTTTTCTTTTGTTTGCAGAGATCATGAAACTTATACCCTCTGGCTTTGATCCTCGCCAGTCTTATAAGGCTGATCTCTCAAGGACAGACTAGTGCTTGTTTCTCAGTTCTTTTCCTACTTGACATTTGCAGAATTGGACTTTTGGCCACTCTTATGCCTTAAAATTTGAGCTTCTTTTAAGATCCATGATTCTGTGCTGATCTACACTTTTCCTACCTCACAGCACTTCTCTGATTAATAACGATCAGCTCTGTGATTCTGAGAAAGGGTTAGACCACAATAATCTCATTTTATCAGGTTATACTTGAGGTAATTCAACTAGTGTATAAGCTTATGAAGACAGAAATCTTATTTTCATTTCATTTCATATGAAGTATCACAAAGTGCTAAGTACACGTTAAATACCCTGTAATTATTGCTTACTGATTTCTCTCTGTCCTCTGTAATCAGTCTGTTAGACCTTATTTGAAATGGCTTAATAACTGATTTCTTTCTCGTATTCCTATTGTTGCTGCCAAGTTTTCAGTATCTTTAGTCTAGATTACTCAATATATCATTGCTGCCCTTGTCTGCCTGTCTTTACCTAGCTGTCTAACTAAACTACCACTTCATTCAAAAACAGTCTACAGTTTCCCAGTGCCCCTAAGAGAAATTTCAAACTCCATAAACTCCGTCTTTTACAGTTGGATCTATTTACTTATTTCCTATCACTTCCCAAAACAGATAGTGCACGTTGATAGGCCTATCCTTTGTCCCTACTACACCTTCTCACACTTGGCTTCTTTTCAAACTGTTCTGTGGCACACTTTTACGTGTTCTGTTTTACTCTTTGTTTTTCTAAAAATTCTGTTCACCCTTTTTAAAAGACTCTGCTCATGTCCTGCCTCTTCTGTGATACTTGTAAGTCCCCTACCTTCTTAGAAATCCTGTGTAGTGGTGGTTTGCGTCATTCTTCTGCGCCTCTTCTGTGATACTTGTAAGTCCCCTACCTTCTTAGAAATCCTGTGTAGTGGTGGTTTGCATCATTCTTCTGCATTAGACAATTTCTATTCTGTTTTCTGATTCTTTCAGATGCTTTTTTTTTTCATAAGTTACCTTGAAGTTGGAAATCATCTTAAATCTCTTTTAAGCTCCATCTAGTACATAACACAATGCAGGCCTGGACTCTAGTTTTAATCTCAACCAGGAGGGTTTAATTTAATGGTGCCATCTTTTTAGTCTTTTGAATGGTGAGATAACCTCATGGATATTTTGGCCTTTTTAGTCCTACCTTGAATTGTGTACATAACTAACTCTTTGGATGGACTCCTTTAAAGCTCCTGGGATGCTGGACTCCTGACTCTCCACTTATGAGACTGTTGTAAGGAATGAGTGAATTAATTCATGTAAAATGATAAAACAGAGCCTGCCATACAGTCAATGTTCAATAAATGTTAGTTGATATGATTCCACTGCTTCACAACTGCCTATAGATTTTCATTTCATCCCCTGCAGGATCTGTCACTTCATTTCCAGAAATGGGAAAGTAGGATCACAATCAAATAAATTAGAATATATTTCTTCTGTTATAATAGACAATACCTATCTATTTTAACTCCATCATGTCTCAAAAATTATTCAAGATAGCTTACAAGACACAATAAAATAGAAAACCAAAGACACATATACAAATCAGCACTTGAGTAAAGAGAAAGTGCTAGAAGAGCATGTTCTAGTTCTGAAGATCGAGTGCCTTGTTCTGATATGCCACATATCAGAACCTTTCATATAGGGATGCGAACTGAGTATTCTGGCAACCAAAGCGAGAAGGTCATTTGCTTAGATTGTTTTTGAAAGAAAAAAAAGTTAATTCTTTAAGGAAAGCAAAACTTTCTCCTTAGAATTAGGATGAATTTCTCCATTAGACTTCATGTGATTGTACAATGTCCTTGATAGCCAAAAAAAAAAAATTATGTATGTTCCACTACACCTGGATATAATAGGTTGTTCAGTGAATAAATATTTAGTTCATAGTACAAAGTCCAGAAGGGCAGAAATAAAGGTTATTCTTGGGATGGAGTGGGGTTAGGAGGAGCAGGTGGTAGAGTATATTAGGTAATGAAGTACTTACTAGGTGCCAGAGAAAAGCTCTTTGCACATATTTGAGTAATTTAATTTATGACATGGGATGAGGAAATTGAAGTTTACAGATGTTATGTAATTTACCCAAGGACAGGATTTGACCCCTGTTCTGCTGATTGCAGTACTGGACCTCTTAAGCTGGACCCTGGCAAGATCTGGAAAAGAAAGGGAACTCTGTAGGGAAAGGTATAAAGGTGGAAAATGCTCTCAGTTTGTTCCAGTAGATGAACTGGACTGCCTATGGTAGGGGGTTCAATGAAGTTGAAAGTGAGATGAGTGATTTGGAATTGCATAATTAGATGAGGGCAGCCTTGAGTACTAGATTGTGTTTAGATTTCATCTTTTAGTCACTGAGGGAATTATGGGAGATTTTTATCTTGGTAGTTAAGTTTGGTTGGAGGGGGAAGATTAACCTGGTAAAGAAAACAGGATGGCTTGGAAATGAGATGGTGGGCAGAAACTAGGTGGGAAGCTGGGGTCTTAGAATAGTGGTATTGGGAGACAGAGCAGCAGAGAGATGAATGAATGGTGTCTTAGTCCTTTTGTGCTACTATAACAAAATACCAGAGACTAGGTAATTTGTAAAGGACAGAAATTTATTTCTCACAGTTCTGGGGGCTGGGAGTCCAAGATCAAGGCACCAGCAGAAGCAATGGAAGAGCAAAAGAGGCCTAAGCTAATTCCCTTCAGGCCTTTTATAAGGCACTGATCCATTCATGAAAGCACAGCTCTCATGATTTAATCATGTCCTCAACGTCAACATCTTTTAATACCACCACAATGGGGATTAAGTTTCAACACATGAATTTTGGGGGACATTGCAACCATAGCAAATGGTAAAGTAAAGATCCAGTGAAATTGACAACTAGATATGGGCAAGGAAGGAGAGGGACTAGCGGCTATATTCCTTCATCAGTATGTTATTTCTTTGTAAGCTACTAGGGCAAGCAGGGAGGAATTTCTAACATAGAGCCAGCAGTCATGAACACAAAGCATAAGGTAGTTTGAAGGTCTGATGAAATTAACCTGCATCTTTAACAAGAAATCAGTAAGTGGAACCAGAAACTTTTGGGGTTTCTGGTGGGGAAGTAGGGTTAGAGATCAGAAGGTAAAAGTGATCAGAAGGGGGTGGCCGTATTTTAAGAAGAAATGAAGGGTCTTCTCACGTGGCCAAGAATCACTGACTCGGCTCACCCTGAAGAAGAATGTCCTCAAAATAATCTATTTTACACGGAGCCCACATCCGGGCGCTTGGCATGAACTCTTTTCTGCGAGCCCGGCAGGGGAGGAGAAAGCGTCCCACAGAGGCGAGCCTCCCTCCCTTCTCTGTCGCCGGCCTGCCTGGCTATGTGGCCATTTCTTGGGAATCTTTCTGCGAGCCCGGCAGGGGAGGAGAAAGCGTCCCACAGAGGCGAGCCTCCCTCCCTTCTCGTCGCCGGCCTGCCTGGCTATGTGGCCATTTCTTGGGAATCACGGTAGGAAAGGAGGCACATGAGCACGAAGACCACGGCGTGGGTGGCAAGCCCCTGGGCCCCGCCCTCTGGACGTGCTCCTGGCCCTTCACGCCCCCGTAGGGTGGCTGTGGCCGTCACAAGACCGTTGCGTAACGGTCGCTGCCAGCCGCTCGCCTGAACGTGGCTGCGATGGGCACTCCTAGAGGCCACCTGCTGGGGCCGGCGACCGCCCCAAAATATTTGCCCGCATTTTGGGGGGCTCTCTGAAGCAAGGTAAGCCAAAAAGCCAGGAGAGCTCGGCATCTCCTGGGAAGCGTGGTCTGTGGCGCTTCCACGCGCGGGGCCCCGACGGCACCGCGGGACGCACGAGCGTTGGCCAGGCTGCGGCCACAGAGGTGACGCTGGTGCTCCGGCCGCCTGTGAGCAAGTCTGGACTACCCCGGGCCCGCGTTTGTTTAAAAACAATAGCCCACTTTTTACAGCGCAGAACTGTAAGTCAGCACGTGTGGATTCTAGTTTTTGCTTTATCTTCCCTGAAAAAGGGCGTGAACGTGGCTTAATGCGTGAATGCAAGAGTGCTGGAGGTAAGCAAGATCCGGAATAATGCACCACTTTGTCATGAGAAATGTCATGAGAATTAATACACCGCTTTGTCAAGAGACAGAAGAAATGTTTAGTAACACAGAGTTGTGGGGATAGCAGGTGAGTTGTCCAGTTTTCTTTTACGAAAGGATTATTGGTTAGGTTCCATTGGCTTTTTTCTGTAATAAAAGGTATTTATTAGTGGTAGGGAAAGCTCTACTATGCCTCTCGTTTTAAATATTGTTTAAATGGTTTTTGGTACAGCAATTTGAAGATATGAATCTGACTAATTTATTTTGACACTTGATTTGATGAAAAAAGTGCATTGTTGGCTATGCTTACTAAATCAGTACTCATTTTCAATTCCATTTTTATGCAGGGTTGTGTTGAAATTCTGCTAGTTATTTTTTTTTAACTTTCCTGGTATAAATTAAGTTGTTCTTACAAACCAATCAGAAGGTGTTGCATTTTAAGGTTTTTAACAAATAAAGAAGAAAAGGGACTATTGATGGTTATGAAACCAAGGTGTCTGAAATTTTGTCTACGTGAACTTTGAAGTTGCTGAGGAAGAATAGTTTTGTGGGGTTTTTTTTTGTTTTTTTGGGGGGTTTTTTTGCCCTAATAAACTAGTGATGGCTCTTTATGCAGAGTTTTGGGTGATGGAGGCAGCAGCTGGTGATAAATATGACTTTTACATCCCATCAAAGCCATTTCCATCTTTTCATATCACCATTTGCCTTTTCCCTCCCAACATGTGATATCTTTTAAAATGTGGCTATGGAAGGAAATGAAGGAGATGGAAAGGAAGGATAATCACAGGATAATAAGATTTAAGGAAAGGAGTTTGAGGGGAACTCAAGACACTAATCCCATACATTTTATGGTTGGGGGGGAAGTTTTAATTTTTATCTCAGATCATAAAACCAGTCAAATTCATTTTAAACTTATTCTCTGGAAATATTTGAATCGATAAAATGTAACCTTTACTTTTAAAAAAAATTATGACAAATTTAAAACATACACAAAATTAGAAAAAA
>NW_007728607.1:169474-172035 GCF_000696425.1 Galeopterus variegatus | reverse complement strand
TTTTGGCACATTTGTTTTATTTGTCCTTTTTTACTTCCATTATTCTATCCTTTTGCTGAGACATTTTAAATGAAACTGAGACGTCATGTAATTTCATCCCTACATATTTCATTATGCATTTCTAAAAACTATGTACAATTTCTTATGCAACCACAATGCTGCTATCAGACTTAACAAAATGAACAGTAACTCCTTAGATATCCTTCATTTTATAGATGAAACACAACCTGAATTACATCCTCTGTTTTGGAAAGTGGGAAGAAACTAAGGTAGCCCTGGGTCTGAATGGATTCATGCTAAGTTTAAGGGTTGAGACAGGAGCTTTCTTCCATGTGATTCTCTGCTTTTGTTCTATCCCAACTTCCAGAACAATGGAATAGAACTGCATTAACTGAACCTGTTGGGTCCTTCAGAGCTTTGGCTTCCAGCTGGGAGGCTATAGATTTGAGATCTTCAGAACCATTTTCTAATATTCCTGCTCATTTTCCATCTTCTCTGATAAGCCAAGTCCCATCATTAACCATTTTCTTACAACTTTGTAGTCTAGAATTACTCTTTTAAAAATGAATATGTGGAAACCGAAATTAAAACCACAACCCATCCAATATATCAGCAAATCCTGTTGGCTGTATTTCAAAATTGTTCCAGAATCAAACCATTTCCCACCTTTTGCACCTTGAACTAAGCTGCCTTCATATCTCTCCTAGATTATTGGTTTCTAACTGATCTTGTTTTCATCTTTGTCCCCTGTCCCCATTCCCATCCCCATCATTCACACACAAAGTCCATTTCCAACATAGCAGCCAGAGGGATCCTGAAAATGTTTGTTAAATCATGTCGCGCCTGCTCAGAACCCTCCAATGGCTTCTTATCTCACTCACAGGAAAAGCCAAAGTCCTTGCAATGGCCTACAAGNGCCAGCCGCTCGCCTGAACGTGGCTGCGATGGGCACTCCTAGAGGCCACCGGCTGGGGCCGGCGACCGCCCCAAAATATTTGCCCGCATTTTGGGGGGCTCTCTGAAACAAAGTAAGCCAAAAAGCCAGGAGAGCTCGGCATCTCCTGGGAAGCGTGGTCTGTGGCGCTTCCACGCGCGGGGCCCCGACGGCACCGCGGGACGCACGAGCGTTGGCCAGGCTGCGGCCACAGAGGTGACGCTGGTGCTCCGGCCGCCTGTGAGCAAGTCTGGACTACCCCGGGCCCGCGTTTGTTTAAAAACAATAGCCCACTTTTTACAGCGCAGAACTGTAAGTCAGCACGTGTGGATTCTAGTTTTTGCTTTATCTTCCCTGAAAAAGGGCGTGAACGTGGCTTAATGCGTGAATGCAAGAGTGCTGGAGGTAAGCAAGATCCGGAATAATGCACCACTTTGTCATGAGAAATGTCATGAGAATTAATACACCGCTTTGTCAAGAGACAGAAGAAATGTTTAGTAACACAGAGTTGTGGGGATAGCAGGTGAGTTGTCCAGTTTTCTTTTACGAAAGGATTATTGGTTAGGTTCCATTGGCTTTTTTCTGTAATAAAAGGTATTTATTAGTGGTAGGGAAAGCTCTACTATGCCTCTCGTTTTAAATATTGTTTAAATGGTTTTTGGTACAGCAATTTGAAGATATGAATCTGACTAATTTATTTTGACACTTGATTTGATGAAAAAAGTGCATTGTTGGCTATGCTTACTAAATCAGTACTCATTTTCAATTCCATTTTTATGCAGGGTTGTGTTGAAATTCTGCTAGTTATTTTTTTTTAACTTTCCTGGTATAAATTAAGTTGTTCTTACAAACCAATCAGAAGGTGTTGCATTTTAAGGTTTTTAACAAATAAAGAAGAAAAGGGACTATTGATGGTTATGAAACCAAGGTGTCTGAAATTTTGTCTACGTGAACTTTGAAGTTGCTGAGGAAGAATAGTTTTGTGGGGTTTTTTTTGGTTTTTGGGGTGAAATTTTGTCTACGTGAACTTTGAAGTTGCTGAGGAAGAATAGTTTTGTGGGGTTTTTTTTTGTTTTTTTGGGGGGTTTTTTTGCCCTAATAAACTAGTGATGGCTCTTTATGCAGAGTTTTGGGTGATGGAGGCAGCAGCTGGTGATAAATATGACTTTTACATCCCATCAAAGCCATTTCCATCTTTTCATATCACCATTTGCCTTTTCCCTCCCAACATGTGATATCTTTTAAAATGTGGCTATGGAAGGAAATGAAGGAGATGGAAAGGAAGGATAATCACAGGATAATAAGATTTAAGGAAAGGAGTTTGAGGGGAACTCAAGACACTAATCCCATACATTTTATGGTTGGGGGGGAAGTTTTAATTTTTATCTCAGATCATAAAACCAGTCAAATTCATTTTAAACTTATTCTCTGGAAATATTTGAATCGATAAAATGTAACCTTTACTTTTAAAAAAAATTATGACAAATTTAAAACATACACAAAATTAGAAAAAATAGTAAAATTAACTTCTATATGCCCATTGTCCAGGTTTAACAATTATCATTATTTTGGCACATTTGTTTTATTTGTCCTTTTTTACTTCCATTATTCTATCCTTTTGCTGAGA
>NW_007728607.1:166730-168781 GCF_000696425.1 Galeopterus variegatus | reverse complement strand
ATTTTGAAATACAGCCAACGGGATTTGCTGATATATTGGATGGGTTGTGGTTTTAATTTCGGTTTCCACATATTCATTTTTAAAAGAGTAATTCTAGACTACAAAGTTGTAAGAACAATGGAATAGAACTGCATTAACTGAACCTATTGGGTCCTTCAGAGCTTTGGCTTCCAGCTGGGAAGCTATAGATTTGAGATCTTCAGAACGATTTTCTAATATTCCTGCTCATTTTCCATCTTCTCTGATAAGCCAAGTCCCATCATTAACCATTTTCTTACAACTTTGTAGTCTAGAATTACTCTTTTAAAAATGAATATGTGGAAACCGAAATTAAAACCACAACCCATCCAATATATCAGCAAATCCTGTTGGCTGTATTTCAAAATTGTTCCAGAATCAAACCATTTCCCACCTTTTGCACCTTGAACTAAGCTGCCTTCATATCTCTCCTAGATTATTGGTTTCTAACTGATCTTGTTTTCATCTTTGTCCCCTGTCCCCATTCCCATCCCCATCATTCACACACAAAGTCCATTTCCAACATAGCAGCCAGAGGGATCCTGAAAATGTTTGTTAAATCATGTCGCGCCTGCTCAGAACCCTCCAATGGCTTCTTATCTCACTCACAGGAAAAGCCAAAGTCCTTGCAATGGCCTACAAGTCTCCACATAGTGTGGCACTTCATGACCTCTTGAATCTAACTTCCTATTGCTCTACTACTCATTCACTTTATTCTAGCCACACTGGCCTCTTTGTTGTTCGTAAACATGCCAGGCCATTCTTGCTGCAGGACTTTCACATTTGCTGTTCCCTCTGCTTACAGGGCTTTTATACAGATATCCAGTGGCTTTTTCTTTCTCTTTTTCTTGCTCATCTTCTATGACACCTTCTCAATGAAGCTATTTCTTGTCACCCTATTTAAAATTACAACACCCACTCCATTGTTTTTTTCTGTTCCCTGTCCTGTTTTATTTTTCCTCATAACATGTACTCTATACTTTAAAAAGTTTTGACTATTTATCTCCCATACTAGAATGTAAGCCTCATGAGGAGAAGGATTTTTATTTATTCTGTTTACTGCTGTGTTCACTATCTGGAAAAGAAAGCACTTAATGAACACAGAGAGAAGCAGATCTTTGTATTTTTTGTTTGTTTCAGATTCAGGGATGAGAACTTAGACCAAATCATTGATTTCAAAGCATTCAAAGAACTTAGACCAAATCATTGATTTTCAAAGAATATTCCTGAAGAAGCGGTATCAGAGTACACTATAGAGAGACACATTGAGAACCTTCCTCAGTGTTCACTGCATGAAGAATCTTGTGTAGGTGAGAGAAGAGTAGCAAAGCATAGAAGAAATTATGTAGGAACATATCACAAGAAATGCCTTTCCGAAGAAAGGGGTTTAGTAAAGTATTAGTCACCTGCCAAAGAGAAAAAATGCCGCAGAATATGGATATGAATGTAATAGATTCAGCAGAAGCTAAGATAGTATCCACTGAACAAGAGGAAGAAGATCTCATAAATGTAATATATGTGAGAAAAGCTTTAAATGGAATGAAAAGGTAATAAAACATTGGGTTATTTTTACCAGAGAGAAACCATACTGTTGTAATGACTGTGGGAAACACTTGCATCACCAGTCCAATTTTATTCAACATAAAAAAATAAATCCAGACAAAAGTGTTTATTTCTCATCAGAGAAGTCATAAGAAAAGACCTCTTATGCATGTAATGAATGTCGGGAAGTTTTTACGCAGCATACTGTCCTGAGTCAGTTTCAGGTAACCCTTTTAGGAACAAAGCCTTAAAAATGCACTGTATGTAAAAAGGTATTCCCTTGAAGCACTTCCTGTATTGAACAAGGTAGAATTCATATAAATTCAATGAATATGGAAAAATCTTTTGACAGTTGTCTCTTCTTGTCTCTTCCCTCCCCTTCCTTTCTCTTCTCCCTTTCTCTCTCCTCTGACCCCACCCCATGTCCCTTTCTCCCTCTTTTTTTTCCCTACTTCCTTGTTGCCCTCACTCCATCGGAACTCATTCTAGGG
>NW_007728607.1:146196-166112 GCF_000696425.1 Galeopterus variegatus | reverse complement strand
AAGCACTTCCTGTATTGAACAAGGTAGAATTCATATAAATTCAATGAATATGGAAAAATCTTTTGACAGTTGTCTCTTCTTGTCTCTTCCCTCCCCTTCCTTTCTCTTCTCCCTTTCTCTCTCCTCTGACCCCACCCCATGTCCCTTTCTCCCTCTTTTTTTTCCCTACTTCCTTGTTGCCCTCACTCCATCGGAACTCATTCTAGGGAGAAAATCTATAAATTCAGTAAATGTAGGAACACCTTTAGTCTGTACACATCTTACTCAATTTCAATGAGTACTGGAAAACTTTCAACTAAAGTACACAGCTTATTCAGCATAAAATATACTTCAACCTGAAGAAAATCCAAATAAGTGTAATGAATATAGGAAAGGCTTTGATCACTCCTCACATCTTACCAAACGTCGAATCACTGACACTGGGAGAGGCTGTGCAAATGTGAATGGGAAGAGACCTTTAAGGATATGAGAAAAAAATCTCATACTTCTAGTAGGGAGAGGGAAAAGTAACCATTTTGAAATATGTCCACAGCTTTTCAGTTTTCCTTATCAAATGCCTGTCCTCAAGGGAAAACTATTTTACTGAAGCGTAATGACATGGGGAAAGGAAAATACCCAACTCAAGCTCCCTTCAGTATTCCTGTCTCACCTAAAGGGGCAGGGGGACTGAGAAGACACTGAGACCAGTGGCACAGGCTCACTGAAAGACTGAAACCTAATCATAGGATTATAAAACACTTTCCCCCAACTCTGACAGCTTGTCACCCCATCAATAGGGTTTCTATGTAATAATGGAGGATGACACCTGAAAGAGCTGTGAGACTTAGACCCTAGTTAAGAAGGAGTCTCTAGGGAAACCCAAAGACAAAGAGGAGACAAAAACAAGGACACAGGAGGAAATTTTAGCCTCCAACACCTACAGCTACAGCGAACAGTAAACACAGCCTAACTGCTAGCCATACAAACATAAAACCTCCCACTAAAGCCTATTCACCTCAGTTCCTTTTACCTAATATATCATGTCTGGATTTCAACAAAAAGTTACAAAGCATGATAAAAGGCACAAAACATAGTCTGAAGAGACAAAGCAAGCATCGGAACCAGACACAGATATGGCAGAGATTTTGGAATAATTAGACTGGGCATTTTAAACAGTTACGATGAATATGCTGAGGTATTTAATGGAAAATGTGGACAACATGCAGGAACAGATGGTTAATATAAGCAAAGAGATGTAAACTCTAAGAATCAAAAGCAAATGCTAGAAATCAAAAACACTGTATCAGAGATGAAAAATGGCTTTGATGGGCTCGTCAGTATACACACACCCAAGCCAAGAATAAAAGAGCTTTAGGATATGTCAGTAGAAGTTTCCCAAACTGGAAAGCCAAAAGAAAAAAAAAAATGAAAAAAAGCAGAACAGAATATCTAAGAACTGTAAGACAATTACCAAAAGTGTAATATGTGTAATGAGAAGAGAGCAGAAGAAATATTGGGATTAATAATGGCTGACAGTTTCCCCAAATAAATGACAGAACTCTTAAGAATCAAAACAGATCTGAAACCCCTCCACCCTTCAGAAAAAAATATTAGCTACTCAAAGGCCATCTTTTGTGTTTGGCTTTACTATGGGCCAGGATCTTATGCACTGAGACCTTGTAAGTATTATAATTGCCACCTCAGCATGTTTATTTTCCCTTCTTAGTGTGCTTTTTGGGAAGCACTGAGGAAAACTTTTGGATAGATTTCTTCTTCTTTTCCTAACCCCAGAAGTACTGACCTAGGGAAACTATTCACAAGGAAAGAGATTCGGAGGCCTTTGGAGGAAATAACACCGTCCTGCTGTGCAAGTAAGGAGATTACTGTCCCCCCGCCCCAACTTCTTAAATCAAAACCAAGAGAAGTAAAAGATGTAATTCAAAAAGAGAATAATGTGAAAGCTGAATTTCAGTACCTTCTGCTGCAGAGGCTGCTTCCTCCTCTGTAACCTGCTTGGAGAACAGATGCCTCTAATGGCTAGCCTATGATCGAATTCATGGAAACTGCTATGTGAATATTCCATTTGGCCCTGCATTCTGCATCACCTGACAAGATTTCTCTGATCCTCAGTTACTCTATCCTTTTCTTCTGTATGTTTCTCACTCTGGCTTCCTCTATGTGAACTTTCATTTCATCCATTTTACTCTTTCCTTCTCTCATTTTTTTCTCCCCCACTTCATTTTAAATAATTCTTTTTTTATATGGCTGAATTCCGTTTGCTAATATTTTACAAAGGGTTTTTGCATCTGTCTTCATGAAGGATATGGGTTTTTTTCTTCTTTCTTTCTTTTCTTTTCTCTTTTTTCCTCTACTACTTTGTCTGGTTTTGGCATCAGGGTAGTACTGGCCTCATATAATAAGTTGGGAAGTGTTCCCTAGTCTTTTATTTTTGGGAAGAGCTTGTATAGAGTTGATATTAACTTCTTAAACATTTGGCAGAATTATTTAGTGAAACCCTCTGAGAGATCTCTTTGTAGGAAGCTTTTAAATTATGAATCCTGTTGCTTTAATAGTTGTAGGCCTATTCAAACTTTTTCATATTGGATGAGTTATGGTAGTTCGTGCTTTTCTAGGAATTTTCCATTTCATCAACTTGTCGAATTTATGTGTGTAGAGTCATTCAAGGTATTCTTTATTATCCCTTTAATATATGCAGGGTTGGTAGTGATATCTTGTTTCATTTCTGATAGTGCTAATTTGTGTCTTGTTTCTCTTTTTCTTTGTTGTCTTGCTAGAGGTTTGTTAGTTTTTTGTTTTATTGGTTTTCTCTGTTTTCTATTTCATTGTTTCATTGACATCTGCTCTTATCTTCTTTTTCTTTTTTTTTTTTCCCCTTGGGCTTATTTTGCTTAGTTTCTTAACTTGGGTCATTAGATTATTGATTTGAGACTTCTTTTTCCCCTAAATTTCTGTGCTTTAACTATGCCCCACAAATTTTGATGTGTTGTATTTTTCATGTTCATTCAGTTCAATGTAATTTTTAATTTCCTTTGAGACTTTGTCCCATGTGCATGTTAGCCTTTTAATTTAGAAGTGTGTTGCTTAGTTTCTATGTGTTTGGAGATTTTCCTGTTTTCTTTCTGTTATTGATTTCCAGTTCAGTTGCATTCTAATCAGTGAATGTATTCTGTATATTAAATTTCAATTTCAATTTCAGTGCCCTAAGCATAATTTAGACTGTGAATCTAGCTTTCCCTAACCTTCAGCAGTTTGTGAAATCTTTGTAAGCTAGCTCTCAGGCTCCCAGATGCACCCTACATGTACTCCCACACAGCATATCTCCATATTACCCATCAGGGAACTCATTAACATGGCAGGTACATAGTTGTACTTGACTATCATAAAAATTCTGGGTTCTTTTTCTCCTTAGGAACTTTGCAAATATATACATGTACTCATAAGACACATCCACAGATAAGTCTCACAGGCATAAACCCACAGAAACCCTCAGACACAGGCACACATACTCACCCAGACAAAGGTATACCCACACAGTGCTCTCACAGGAGTGTCTGATGGGACCCACTGAGACCCAGAGGAGGCTGAGCTAAAGAAGGTGTATCCAGCATTCTCTCAAGACAGACCCCTGCATTCATCTCTTGGCAACCTGTCAAGTATTCTAGGGCACAGATGAGTTGGTCTGTGTCAGGCAGTTGGTTGCTTAGATGTTCAGTTAGTTGAGTTTGGTCAGTTATTCAGATTGAACAGTGAGACAGCTGGTTACTTGGATATGTAAGCAGTTAAACTGCTTAAGAGTCAGCCACACCATGCAGTTTTCTAACTAGGACTAATTATTCATCCAGGGTCAGTCGGTTGGGAATTACATCTAATAATTTATTATGCTTGTCCTGTCAGTTGTGTAGTCAGTTGGTTAGAATGTTAGTAGTCAAGGAGGCCAGCTGTTTGTCAGGTGGCTAGTGGTCAGTGGGAGCAAGCCCCTGCCACGAGAAAGGCTCCTCCTGAAGTAGGTGTGTTTCTCCCCCTGTGACAGTGTGAAGATGCTCTGGAGGATGGAGAGAAGGTGTTTTGTCTCCTGAGTGTCCATTGCCTCTACCTATGTGGGAAAGCATCATGTGCCTGGTAAAGAATGACAAATGTGGAGGTAGGGGATGGCACAGGATACTGGTCCTCTACCAGGCCAGAACTGAATGACCCTGGGAGCCCTCCAGAAACAGGCTACAGGCTTGGAAAAGGGGATAGGCGAGTTTTTTGTTCAAGCACAATCTGTCAGGGAATAACATAGCTCCCTGTCCTCTGTGGAATGTGTGCATTGCTTACTGTTAAAAATAAAATCAGATCAAGTTAAAATTTTAAAAGTGTATTGTGCATATAAAAAAACAGTTCATAAACTGGGAGACTTCATACCAAAAGTGCTAAGAAGCACAGCTTACAGCAGTTAAAGTGCAGCTTATAAAGCATAAATGAAGAAGTACATTGATCTTTATTGTGATTGTCTGTTATAAGCTTCCATTCCTTTTAGGGCAATACAACTGTATAAGCTTATTTGTAGCTGATTGGTTCAGCATATCACACGGACAAGAAAGAAAAACTTAAGTTTTGTTTATGGTTACAGCTAGCATTTCAAGGAAATCAGGATAGCTTAAGTTTTGGTTACCTGGCTCTGAGCAGTTGGCCTGGAGGTATATCCAAACTGTGGCCTTCCTTTTGAATTTTCATTAACAATTCCCCTTTTTGGTTATTCTCTCAGTTGAACTAAGAGTGTGACCAACTCTTTAGCATTACTCTGTCACCACATGTTGTTTTTGTTCCGTAACTAAACATCTATATGTTGCAAACTAGAATCTCAGTATGTTCTTCCAATGATTCTTGTTCCTGTAATTTTTGTTGTTCAGTCTCATGGATATCATCTGGCAAGTCAGTGACTGCTGACAACCATTGAAGACTCTTGAGGGAATACATGCACAAGGAGTATTATCAATATGGTTAATAGAAGGATATATCAAAAGTTTGAAAAATACTGCAAAGCCAAGGTCCATAAGAGCCAAGATTTTAACCAACTAAACAGACCAATTGTTTGTGCCTCCTTAATCTGGTGGAATACTTAGATCTGATCTTTTAGATCTCTAAGATTTTAGGGCTATAATTTCTGATCTGTTGACCTTAAAACTGCATTTTCCTCCAATAAGAGCACAGGCTCCTCCTTGTTGAGCAGTTAGGGTATTAGTTTTGGAGTACAAATAGAGCTAAACTTCTCACTTCAGATTGTATTCCTTAAAGAGAATTTAAGGTACATTAAAAAATTTTTCCAGAGCTGTAGAAATACTGATAAGTGATTTTTCTAGTTCAGAGACTCCCAGTTGAGGGGAGAGTACTCTAACAAGAGAATGGAGTCTAGAGCTCTTTAGTATAAATGGGTTTAGAAGCTCAGGAGAAATTCATTGGGGGGGGGGCTACTTTACATACAAATGATTCTAAGTTAATAGTCTAACTAGCATTTAAAAGTTATATTTGATTATTTGGGGTGTGAGATACCCTAAACTGCAGCATCCAGACCATTTGGGTAGGAAATCTTTGTATATCTTATTACTGCAAAGAAGGAATAATCCAGTATTATTGATAGAAAGAGTTAAGATGGATCCTATTACCCCCAGTCAGGTGTTATATGAGTACTATAATTATTTTTTGTCATGCTGGCATGTGTGCATTGCCAGTTCAAATAACTGTGGTTTAAACCAAGATAAGATCAAAAGACATTTCTATGAATTTAATAGTTTCCCTGCCAATATTTTTTTAGGATATGAATCATTTTATCAGCCTCATGGTGAGTAAAGAATGGAATGCATGGAGGAGTGGCAATTTTAGAAAGCAGCCATCTGGGCCCTCCCCGAATCCCTTAATGCTTTTACAATTTTTTTTTTTTTTTTTGTCTTTTTCCATGTCCGGCAACGGATCGCAACCCTCAGTGTCGCCCCCGTACCAGACTGGGACCGGCAACGGGATCGCAACCCTCGGTGTTGCCCCCGTGCCTCGCTCAGCCAGTGAGCGGGAACCGGTCTGTATGTGGGATCCGAACCCTCAGCAGGAGCGCCTCCGCGCTTCCCAAGCGGCGCACTAGCGCAGTGCGCCACCGGGCCGGCCCCCTTAATGCTTTTACAAACTTTATTTATCCAATCTTGTTTTTTAGTTTCTGGGGCATGTTTCTGTCATTCTTGTAAATGTTGGATTTCTCTACTGTCTTTCAGATGGACCTCGTTCAGGGCACACAACTTCTTGATGGAGCAATTTCCTTGGTGGCAGCCTTAACATAAAAAGCAGCCATGGCATTTTCCTGATATTCAGAGTTGGTTTTATGAGTATGAGCTTTAGTTTTTATAATAGTTATTTGTGAAGGTAATAGCAGAATGGAGAAAAGTTCAGCAACTTGGGGCCCATTTTTTACAGATACACCACTGATGTTAAAAATCCCCCTTGTTTCCAGAACATACCAGGATTATGAACTACTTCAAATGCATATCTGCTGTCAGTATATATGTATTTACAATTTATCCTTCTGCTATTTTATTGGCTTGAGTAAAGACAATTATGCTGGTTGAGCTGAGTTAAAATTAGGAAGAGCTCCTCTTTCTAGTGACTCATGTTGGGTTATACTTGCATACCTAGCTTGGAATTTTCCTGCAGAGATTTTAGTATAGGGTCCATCAACATAGCGTACAAATTCTGAATTAGTCAATAGTATTTCTTATGAATCTAATCTAGGAGTTAAATTTTGGGAAACCAGTTCAACATATTTGTCAGTCTCCCCATTGTCAGGCAGAGGTAAAAGGGTAGCAGGGTTTAGAGAGTTACAGTTAATAATAAATAGGTTTGAGCAGGTAGAAGCAGAATCTAATAAGACGTTAGTCTGCTAGTTGAAAAATGGTGGGTACATTTAGTATTTAGTAAATATTCTACAGCATGAGGAACTTGTTAGGTCAGTGAGACAAACAGAATGAAAGACTCTGAGCCAAACATTATCAAGCAAGCAAGTTTACTGCAGCGAACCTGGAGATGAAACTGAAAGATCAGCATTCCACCCTGGTACAGACTAGCAGAGGCTTTATAGGTTTTCCCCACGAGGGGTTTGGGCAGCTATTATGAGCACTCATCACTCCCTAACAGCTTTTTGTTTTGTTTTGTTTCATACAAGATGTTTTTATTGTAACACACCAGCCTGAGAGAAAGAGAGGAAATAGGGGGACAGGGTGAGTTGTAGCAGATGTCCTTATCAGAATGCACTGGCCTTGAGGGAAATAGAGGAGGTAGGGGGACAGGGTGAGGGAGTAGCATATGTTCTTATGTTAAGCTGACTGTGCTGTCTAATAGAACCTGAAGGCGTAAGTCATTTCCCTGGACACATTCTCAGGAGGATTCCTTAATTTTGGCAGCTGCAGCTACTACTTTTAGACAATTTGGATATGTCCTGATTGGTGGATCAAGTTGTAGGGTATAACAGGTTACAGGTCTATTTTTTCCAACACCTTCTTGAGTGACCATACCTAAGCCCTGATTATTTCATTCATGTACAAACAATGTAACAGTTTAGAATAGTTGGAGAGTCCTAATGTGGGTGGATCTTGCAAAGCCCATTTAAATTCAGTAAAGGCCTCCTCCTATTTTGTTCCCAAGGGGGAAATTCCTGAGTGCTCTTTTTATTTAGTTCACAAAGTGGAAAGGCCAATAAAGAAAAATTGGGCACTTAGGACTTGCAATATCCCACAAGTCCAAGGAATCCTCTGAGTTGTCTCTTAGTCATAGGTCTAGGATAATCTTATATAGCATTGAATCTTTCTGGAGATGGAAAGATTCCTTTTGCAGGTGAGTCATGACCCAGGTAATGGACCACCTCTTGTGAAAATTGAAGTTTAACTTGAAAGGCCTTATGGCCCTTATAAGCTAGTTGTTGTAAGAGATATATTGAGTAAATTTCTGAGTTCTCTTTAAATGAAGAACAAAGAAGCAAATTGTCTACATACTGAATAAGGGTAGAATTTCTGGGCAATTGTAGGATTTTTAAATGCTGATGTAAAACTTATGAAAAGTATGAGGAAGCTTAAGTAAATCTCTGAGGCATTACTATTTAAGTATAGTATTGATTTTTCCACATAAAAGCAAACAAATATCGACCTTGTTTATCAAAAGGAATACTAAAAATGATGGAGCATAAGTCCACTACTGTGAGCCACTCAGATTCACTTGGTACCCTTGCCAGCAAAGTATTTGGATTTGGTACCACTGGGAATCTTAGTATTACAATTTTGTTTATAGCTCTAAGGTACTGTACAAATCTCATCCTTGTCCACAGGGTTATTTGACAGGTTAGATAGGAGTGTAACAAGGACTAGTTTATGGAATAATTAGTCTTTAATCTAGTAAGTCTTTTATTGGAGTGAGTATTGCTTCAGGTTTTAGAGGATACTGAGGTAATTTAGGAAATGATTCAGGAGGGTCAATTTGAATCTTTTTTTTTTTTTGTCTTTTGTCTTTTTCCGTGTCCGGCAACGGATCGCAACCCTCAGTGTTGCCCCCGTACCGGACCGGGGACCGGCAACGGGATTGCAACCCTCGGTGTTGCCCCTGCACCTTGCTCAGCCAGTGAGCAGGAACCGGTCTGTATGTGGGATCCGAACCCTCAGGCGGGAGCGCTGCCGCGCTTCCCAAGCAGCACACTATCCAGTGCGCCACTGGGCCGGCCTGTCAATTTGAATTTTAATGGGGTCAGCATTTTAAATTTTCCTACATCTGTGAAGGAAGATGCACATAAGGTACCAGGAATTACAGACAGATCTATGGCACTTATTTTTCCATGGGGTATACTGGCTTCTTTGGGGCAATCAATTTGGGTCTGAAGTATACATATTTCAATGTCTAGTGGATCTGGAATTATTATTATAATTATTACCTGGAGCTGTTTCTTCCAAGGAGAATTTTATTGTGCTTGCAAGTTTGGAGAGCTGATCTCTGCCTACTAGATTTACAGGGGCAGTATCATGTAATAGGAAGGCATGGTTTTTGGAGAAAGCACCAAGAATAACAGTTCTGGAAGGAATCCTTTGAACTTGATTTGAAACTCCCACCACTGAGATATTTTCATTACTCCAAGGAATTTCTCCAGGGAAGTATCATGGTGGGGTTTAAGGTAGAAAGAGTTGTTCCAGTTTCTACCAGTACAATACAAATTTCTTCATTGATTTTAAGTTTGGTTTCTTCTTGTTGAACTAAAGGAATTATGGGAAGTAGTTTACTAGGCAATTCTTCAGAGCCCCGTCAACACTGAGAATTGTCAAAAGAATGTAGGAGTTGTTTTAATTTCCTCTTATTCCACAGGGGAACCTTTTTTTTCCCCAGTGCCCCTCCCTCTTACAGTAATGACAGGCATCCCTTTCAACAGGGACAAAATTGGGAGTAGGTTTCTTAAAGTTAGGTTGAGGTACCTGGAACTGTTGTAAGGGCATTAATTTGTTTACCTGATGGTTCCTTTTTTGGTCTAATGTCCTTTCAAAATGTCTGCTAGATGTTGCAGTTATTATAGGGGAGTTTTTTCCCATTCTAATTTATATTTTCTTAATAAGTCACTTATTTCTGTGTACAGTTCAAAATGGGCTGATAAAACCACTTATTTTAACTTTTAAGGCTGAAGTGTTACTTGAAAACTTCCTCTAGGCAGATTTTATAGTCTCCAGCAGATTCATTTATTCATCCTTTTTCTGTTTATAGGATTGAATTATGCCTCCGGTATATTCTCATTAGGAATGCTTCAGGAATAGCTTCTAATAACTGTTGGCCCATTTTTCTGGCTTTTTGTATTCATTCTTTGGAGGCATACTGTATTAGTTCATCTTGTGTTGCTTTTAATAGAATGCCTGAAATTGAGTAATTTATAAAGAAATGAAATTTATTTCTTACAGTTTCCAAAGCTGGGAAGTCCAAAGTCTAGGGAACGCATCTGGTGAGGTCCTTTTCCTTGGTAGTTACACAGGGTATCACAAGGCAAGAATGGGCTGAGCAAGAGAGCTAATCTGCTCACTTGCTCTCCTAATAAAGCCATCAGAACCATGCCCATTACTCCACAAATGGATCAATCCATTCACAAGTGTACAGTCCTCACAATCTAATCAGCACTTAAAGGCCCCATATTTTGATTACCATAATAGGATTTCCCACCCTCTTAACACTGTTGCAATGGAGGCCAAGGTTCTAATACATAAACCTTTGGGGGGCACATTTCACCCATAGCACATACTTACTAGGATCTTTAAAGGTCTCTAGTTGGGTTATCCCAGCAGGCTTTTTCTAGCTGTTTCAAGCATCTCCTATGTCCACTGTCATATGAACAAATTGATATTTATATAGAGAGCCCTGCATCACAGGTCTCTAGTTGGGTTATCCCAGTAGGCTTTTTCTAGCTGTTTCAAACATCTCCTATGTCCACTGTCATATGAACAAATTGATATTTATATAGAGAGCCCTGCATCACAAGCCCCTTGAAGAATTTAAAAATTTTCTGTAAACTTGGTTTTTCAGGGTGAGGGAAGTCCTTTATAATGGCTTGGAGTTCTGCATGGGACCAAGGTTTAAATTCAGCTGTTGAAGCCACTCCTGGTTTATTTAAGGGTCTGATTTATAAAGGAAGCTAGTGTTGAGGGAGCTCAGTTGGGAAGGGTAAGAAATGAAAGGGTTAGTGGATTCACAATAATCAGGTAGTAGAGGGTAGAGAGGAGTGGAGGGGTTGGCAGGAGGATCTGTATAGTCAGTCTGAATTTAAGCCTTTAATTTTTCATTAGCATACTGTGGAGATTCTTTTGGAGGGCTATTTTAGAGTCATTCTGTCTTTTGAAAGCCTCTTCATACTATTAAAAGTGTTTCTGAGAGGTTTGAGATCTTCTTTTTTCAAAGGTGCCACTGCAATTCCAAATGATCTTTTGTAAAGTTCACCCACTTAAAAAAAAAGTCACAAGATCCTGATTCATCATGGATATAAATGTGGGAAGCAGGGGTTTTTGAGGGAGTTGGGGAGAGGGTCTTAGATCATATGGAACCAACCTTTGCCTTAGATTCCTTAAAGCAACTATATTTACAGAGAAACTAGTTCTACCACTGTCTGGAAACCCAGGGAATCACAGATTTCCTCCTTTTATAGACTCAAGGGTGACTTATCAAGTAGCTTGAACCAAAACATAGGTATGAACAGTAGTTGGAGAGCTTGCAATGCAGAAAGAGTAGAGCTCATATCTGAGACTTACCCTAGAACCCTGTGATCAGCAGCAAAGCAGTGAGCTCAGTAAGCTTTGTGGACCTGGTTACTCACTGGCCTTGGGGCTCTTCAGGGGCCATCTTCCAGTCCTAATTCTGACACCAAAACTGTCAAATATAAAACCGGATCAAGTTAAACATTTAAAAGTTTATTGTGCATATAAAACAGTTTATAAACTGAGAGACTTCAAATCAAAAATGTTAAGATGCTCAGATCATAGCAGTTACAGTGTAGCTTATAAAGCATTAATGAAGTATATTGATCTTTATTGTGATTGGCTATTATATTAGTCCAATTTCTGTTGCTTATAACAGAATACATGAAACTGGGTGTTGGGCTAGGGCTCATAGACCCTTCAAACCTGTTGTACAGACTGGGTCACAGAGCCCTGGTTGGACTGGGTCACAGAACCTTCAAACCCATTGTGCACAAACTGGGTCACAGACCCCTTGCTGGGCTGGCTCACAGACTCCTCATATGCAGGTCACGAGCTAGGTAATTGGAAAAGATCCTGGGAGCCACTGGCAAGGTTGACATGCTCCACTCGGATGTGAGCTCAGCCCCCAGCCTCCTCAGCAGCAACAGCAGCAGCTTACAGCAGATGCAGCAGCAGCAGTGGCCTGGTGGCCTAGAGGCATCACTGGGGACCTGTGGATCAGAGCTGTTTGTCCTTTATACTTAAGTCAGTTAACCCAGGGACACCTGGGTGTGACTCAGATGACCAAAGAACACCTGGGCAAACATATGCAATTAACATATTTACATTAAACAGGCTAGGTCATGCTCGGCAAGATTCCAGACATCTGAGGGAGCCTGACCATTTATCCATTTTCCTTACACTGGGTAATTTACAAGGAAAAAAGGTTTATTTCTTACAGTTTTGGAGGCTGGAAGTCCATGTCCAGGGAACACATTTGGTGAGGGCCTTCTTCTTGGTAGGAGCTCTGTACAGAGTCCTGTGGTGACCAGGGTATCACATGGTGAGAATGGCATCAGCAAGGTAGAGCTAACCTTCTCATTTGCTCTCCTTATAAAGACATCAGAACCACACCCTTGACAACCCATTAAACAATCAACCCTTTATTCCATGAATTAATCAATCCATTCATGAGGGCATAGTCCTTGCAATCCAATCACCTCTTAAAGGCCCCACCTTCTACCATCATGTTGGGGTTTAAGTTCCAGCATGAGCTTGGGGGGACATTCAAACCACAATAGCTATTATAAGTTTTCATTTATTTTAGGGCGAGTAGAGCTATCTGTCTGTAGTTGATTGGTTCAGAGTCACACTGACAAGAAAGAAAAGCTTAAGTTTTATTTATAATTACAGCTGGCATTTCAAGGAAATCAGGATGGCTTAAGTTTTGTTTACATGGCTGTGGGCATTTGGCCTTAGAGATATATCTCATCTGGTTGCTCTTGGAGGTCTGGATCTTACAAGCAATGATGGCTTTGTCAAATTCTTTCTATGAGGCACAGGTAAAAGTTCCTAATAAGCATTATTCCTTTGGCCAGAAGGGATCCTGGGCAAAAATGATGTTGAATGAATGCAACTTTGAATGGTCTCTCCTGTCCTCCCAGATTTACCCTTTAAAAGAATGGGATATAGAGAAAATACCTAAAATACATGGGCTCATGTTCCAAATCTGTCTTATGGCAATAAGTGATCTTGGGCAAACCATTTAGCCTCTCTGAGGCTCTGTTTCCTAAAATGTAAAATGTTGATAAAAGCATCTTCCCTGCCTACCTTACAGGGATTTTTGAGGGTAACATAGGATGTCAGGAAAAAGTCTGTAATAAACTGTAACAATCTGTAATGAGTGTGCAATGGGATGGTTACAAGAACAAGTTATTGATGAGCTGGCCATACCTCAGTGGGCTAGTTTGACAGGCTGAGCTACTCTACAGTTGGCTTGGGAAGCCTGAAGAGAAAAGGACTTTTATATATGTCCTGAGTTAGACATCATGTTTATTTTTCTAAAGAGTGAATGTATACTTAATTAAGTTACACAATACTCTCTGTTTTTTTTCCTTGATTATCAGCTAGCCACATTTTAGTAAAAAAAAATTATCAAAAAATTTAATGTAGAAAACTCTCTGTAATTTCTGTTACTGGAAAAGACTGACACTTAGAATTTTCAAGTAAAAATGCTTTTCTGCAACTCAAGGAACTTCAGCATTCTAGGGAAATGAGTTTGAGAATTATTGGTATAAGAGTTTGTTATATGAGGGAAAGAAGTTTCTCTTGGATGCAGAATAGAAGTGAAGAGACTGACTTTAACACCGAGTGAGTCTCAATTGATGGGTTTCTAAGGACTACTATATTCTTTATGCTTTAGAACATTCCTTGCCTCAGAAATCCTATTGCTTCCTTTGAAATACAGGGATTAAAAGAGCTATCCCAGGTCTCTCATGTAAAATGAGGCAGTGGTTGAAGAAGTCGGCTCTGGAGTTTGAATCTTGGCTTCATTATATATTGGCAATATGGCCTCA
The DNA here is from genome assembly GCF_000696425.1 of Galeopterus variegatus. Lineage (NCBI taxonomy): Eukaryota > Metazoa > Chordata > Mammalia > Dermoptera > Cynocephalidae > Galeopterus > Galeopterus variegatus. Next base: position 152,329 of record NW_007728607.1, on the reverse strand, counting down.
GGAAAGTTATTTAATCTTTTTGTGCCTATACTAGTTTGCTAGGGATTCCTTAACAAACTACCACAAACTGGGTGGCTTAAACAACAGAAAGTTATCATCTCAGTTCTGGAGACCAGAATTTCCAAATCGAGGTTTCAGCAGGGTTACTTTCTACTGAGGGCTGTGAGGGAGCATCTGTTCCATGCCCCTATCCTAGCTTCTGATAGCCTCGGGCATTCCTTGGCTTATAGATTGCATTCTCCCTGTGTTTTTAAATTATCTTCCATCTACACTTGTCTTTCTCTGTGTCCAAATTTTCCCTTTTTATACGGATACCAGTCATATTGGATTAGGGCCCATCTAATGACCTCATCTTAACTCGATCATCTATCTGCAAAGAACCTATTTCCAAATGAGGTCACATTCACAGCTATTGAGGGTTAGGACTTAAACATCTTTTGGGGGGACATAATTCAGCCCATAAAAGTGTCTTAGTTCCTTGTCTATAAAATGATGGAGGTAGGAGCCAGCCCCATGGCGCACTTGGGAGAGTGCGGCACTGGGAGCTCAGTGACGCTCTTGCTGTGGGTTCAGATCCTATATAGGACTGGCCGGTGCGCTCACTGGCTGAGCGCGGTGCAGGTGACACCAAGCCAAGGGTTACAATCCCCTTACCGGTCACAAAAAAACAAAAACTAAAACAAAACAAAAATGATGGAGGTAGTTACCAGGTAGAAATATTGTGAGAATTTTTAGTTAATAAATGGTATATGTTTAGAATAATGTCTGGCATATAACAATTACCCAAAAAAAATAGAGAATAAGGTTTACTTAGATAGACCTAGAAAAATGAAATCTCACATTGAAATGCAGATCATCTAGTTGTGATATCTGTTACCAGGATAGATTCAGCTCATTGTACTTCCTGGGGCTCATCCCTTTCTCTCTCACTGTCTTCTGTGGAGCAAGCCCATTGCCCACTCTTCTGGTATCATGAGTGTCCCCCCTGAAGCTACATACTTGGTAAGAAAGGATAATTTCCATCTGATCATGAGGAGGACTTTCTCTTAGTCTCAGGTATAAGAATAAGTGTATATCTCTGTCTAAATACCTTCTCCCCCTGAAATGGCACTTCTGTAACATCTGACCAGAGGAAGTAGTGCTGGCTATTGTCTTTTGATGAGACAAGGCAGGAGGCATTATAAAGGTACCTATCAGGGTTCTTCTCTCCTCTCACAACAGAGTAAACCAGTGAGACTTGATCAGCTACCAACTCTGAGTTCTTCTCTGTGGAAGTGGAGGGGAATTTATCTATTCATCATTTGCCCAGCACCTTCTGTGTGCCAGGTGGTGAACCAGGTAGCAGGATTAAAGTGTAGGGCAAGCCCCTATAGAGCATGAGAGAGAACAGTGTTATAAAGAGCCCTAAAGAACTCCTGCAATTTAAGAGTAGACTGTAAGAATGAAGAGACTATAAAAGAACAAAGAAGGGACAGTCCAAACTGTAGGAAAAAACAAAGTTTTGGGCATTAGAGTATAGTTAGGAAGGTCTATTATAAGCAAGGATTGACACTTAGGAGTCATTTGTGTGGTATTAAAGCAAGAATCAGAGACCTAGATTCCATGGGTCTACTGAGAAACTGACTGGAAATTTTACAAATGAGAAAGTAAAGTTTTTCAAGTCATCTTGGTTCTACCACTTGGGGCTTTACACAAGTTATTTAATGTCTCTGAGCTTTGGTTCTCTCATTTGTATAATGGGTGTTTGAAAGGATCAATCAGAACTTGCTGCTACCATTTTACAAATGAGAAAGTAAAGTTTTTCAAGTCATCTTGGTTCTACCACTTGGGGCTTTACACAAGTTATTTAATGTCTCTCAGCTTTGGTTCTCTCATTTGTATAATGGGTGTTTGAAAGGATCAATCAGAACTTGCTGCTACTGCATCCTACAATGAGGGTTATGGGGTGTGTGTCAGAGTATCTGGTGAGAAGCCCTAAGGTATGTTCCACCCAAGTGTGGAATTGGGGTTGTAGCTGGCCGATAAGGGCTGGAGGAGCAAGGAGATGGGGCAGCCAGCCCCAGAGCCAGGGTTGGTCCAAGGCACCTACCGGGGTGATAGGGATAGTGCCACCATTCCTGGGAGCCTGGAGGACACTGGGTGGATTTGTTGTATATACTGTTGTAAAATGCGTAATAGGTATTAAAATATGTTACATGTTTGAATTGTGAATGTTCATAAAGTGTTAGAAAAAATCTTTCTGAAGACCAAAGTTTATGATGTCTTGTTGGTTGGAAGTTAAAAGTTGTCATCTCAATGGCCTTGATGCCTGTAAGCATGAACAAGTGATCAGCCCCAACAAAATCCAGAGCCTGCTTGTCAAGTAAAGTTTCCTGGAAACAATCTAAGTGGATTAACAACACTGAATCCCTCAGACAGTTAAAGAAAAACTACTGTCTTTTAAACAAAATGAAGATGTTCCTGATACGAAAGTAGAAACTCCTGCAAAACTTGGCTCTTTGGCTTATGGGAAGAGGCCACACCACAAACGACCTTGGTCCTACCTGCTCCTGACGATTGACTACATCAGACTTTAACCCCCTCCTCCAGAGTCTGATAACGTCACAATGCCCTTTTGGGGAAAAGACAGCTGAGACCTCATGGGTCAACTAGGCAGGTATGGAACAGGATCCTGGTGGCTGTAGTGTATCTGATTCATTGACAAGAGGGCCAATATCCTTGACCATAGTCTGTGAGACTTGCATTGGTGTTTAGAGTTAAAGGAAGAAAGATCTCATAAAGCTTTATATATATATAAAGCATTCCGTGGTTGTTGTTCACCCTTCACTACTGGGACCAACCACTTTCATCCAATTCAAGGCAATAATTACATATAGACTTGTTCCTCCATATCAGGACAGTTAGTGACTCAGAGATGTACTGTGGTTTATTCTTACAACCACAGGAAATGCAGGAAATGAGGGAAATTAGAGACAGGCTTGTACAAAAGCTCAATGAGACTACAGAAATTTGGCTCCTTCTGGCTAGCAGATTAAGAAGCCATGCAAGTTTTGCTGGATCAGAAGAAATGGAATTCTGTACTCACCAAATGATTGGCTCCATGCTTCAAGCCACTTTGGCCATGACTACCTGTGTGATGACATGAGCATGGAGGAAGATGATGTAAAGATTCATCAGGGCTTGTTGCAGTGAGTCTTTACATCCATATTGAAACAGTGGTCTAACAGAAGAGTTTCTGTTATCTGATAAACACCCACGAGGAATGTAACCCCAACCTAGTTTATGATAGAAAACATGAGTGTCCAGATGATGAGATAGTCACCCAGGGTCAGATTGACTAGAGTTTGTTCAAGTGGCACCACCAGGCTATTGGGGGAAATTGAATTTTTCCTTGTACCCTAGAAATAGCCTCTGGAAAACTGTTCAGCTACTGTGTAATAAGCTACAGAATGAAAACCTGGACACAGGCCAAGGTAAATGCCCTTTAGGCTATGGGTGAAAAAAAGAAACCAACTAAAGATTCAGACTGTAGAACCGTGTGGACTTGACTTTTACATCAGGGTCCCCAAAGAGGAGACTGACTGCATCCCCCATGAGGGAAGTTCTCTCTCACTATCAGACCATAAGAAGGCCACAAAATTTAAAGATCTAGGCTGTAGCAAGAGAAGATCCTTGGCCAGCTTTGGAGAAACAGAAGGGAAGACAAAAAGGACCTAGACCCCCTTCTGTTTGGAGTAGCATTGATCCAACAGCTTCAACACTACCTGTCTACCTAGACCTTACCCCCTTCAAGAACAAATAGGACCAGGGAAGAGGCTGAGCTCCCTTCATTACTAAGGAGACCTGGAAGTCTTATGCACTAGACAAGGTATTATGGGGACTGGATGGCAACTAAGATTGCCAAACTTTTCCAGCTTTTTTAGATACTGGGCATAAGTCACTGTGGTGCTGGGAAGCCCATCAGCCTTTTCAAAAAATTATTTTAATTGAATTTGGAAATAACTCTTGGATTGAAGAATGGACTGATGTAACTTAATGGGTGGGCACTTGTGGGACAATATACACTAACGTGGTTGTAACTGATACTGCTGAATATATTGTGGGAGTAGATGTATTAAGTTTGTGCAATCCTCTCTTGATTGTAAGGGATGTTCCCAATCGGGAAATGCCATGATTAGAACAGTTTAATGGGACAAGTAAACAACTGGGAGCCCACCAGCCTTCCCCAACCTAGTCATATAGTCACTGTGAAACAGTACAGGATATGGGAAGCTGGGAAGGAGGCCACTACGCTGATCAAGGAGCTAACGGAAGCAGAGGTGCTTTATAAAGCTACACTGCCCTATAATAGTCCTGAATAGGCAGGGGAAAAAAAGCTAATGGTACTAGGTGCCTCAGTGTGGGCTACAAGAAGCTCAATGCAGCAGCAGTAGCCCCCTTGCACCTCACTTCCAGAAATAACAATCACACAGACTCCATTGCACAGATCAAAGGTACCTGGTATGCACTGGTGGACATTGCTAATGCTTTCTTCATCCCAGTGCATCTGGATGATCAGAAGCACTTCACATGGCTTAGATCACAATATATTTTTGTCATGTGAATGCAGGGCTATCCAAACTCTCCCACAATTTGTCACCAGTAGATAAGCTAAGACCTAAAAAAGGCTGAAATCTCACTAGAGGTGTCCTGGTATCATTACATTGATGACATTAATCTGATTGAAAGGGTTAAGGACAGTGCACAGACTGCTTTAGATAAGATGACTCAATATCTGAGTGACCAGGGCTGGAAGATTAACCCCGACAAGATACAGAGACCAACCACCCATGTAAAGTTCTTGGGAAACATTCAAGCTGATGACAGAGAACAATCCCTGAACCTGTTAAAGGAAAACAGTTGGTTTTAAAACCTCCAGCCAACAAAAAGGAGGCACAGCATCTGATGAACTTGTTTGGGTATTGGAGGCAATTTATACTTCACATGGGGATTCTGCCCAGCCAGTGATATAAGATCACTTGGAAGGCAGCTGCTACCTTTGAGTGGAGCCTTGACCTACAACAGGCCCTAGAAATTGTCCAACAAGCTGTATAGACTGCCCTTCCACTCGAGTTAGTCAGTCCTAACGAACCTTTTGAACTTCAAGTGTCAGTGACTGAACATTATGTACACTAGAATCTATGGCAAAAAAATGCAGCGAATACACAACAGCACCCTCTAGGTTTTGGACACAGTGGTTGCTTAACAATAATACCTGGTTTACCTGATTTGAGAGAAAATTATGGCTTGTTATTTGGTGCTAGTGGACACTGAAAGACTAACGGAGCAATAACAGGTGTTCTTATGCCTTGACATCCCTTTCATGGATGGGTCAGAAATGAAAACACCAACAAAGTGGGTATTGCCCAACATGCATCCATTATTCAATTGAAGTGGTGTGCCTAGGAAAGAAGGAAACCAGGTATTAATGAAATCTCACATCTACATGAAAAACTAGAAACTAGTCAACTTCCAAATATTATCTCAGATGAAGGGGTCTATGCCAGCACCTTAGGCTTCTTGGGGGCTTTGCTACACCAAGGTTCCTGAGGAAGCCTGGACCTGGCTCATGGATGGAGTTTCTAAGTTAGAGGCAATGGGTGTACTGGGATGCTGCTACTGTGCAACCCCAAAGAAATCTCTTTAAAACTGTACATAGAAAAAGGAACTCTGCTGAATAGGTGGAGCTGTGGGTTATGGTGCTTGCCCTGAAAAACACCCCCAAAAATGCACCTTGTTGCATTTTCGTTGACTCATGAGCAGTAGCCAACAGACGGGCAGTGTGATCTGGTGCCTGGTAGTAGTATAACTGGGTGATCAAGTCTCAGCCTCTGTGGGATCAAGCATTATGGCAGCAGACTGCATAAGACCTACACCCCTGTTTGTGACCCATATGTGTGCCTATGGAAAAGAACCCTTCGAGGATGAACACTAATGGAATCAGAAGCTAATCAGACCTGTGTTGCCCATGTGAGGACCAGGGACACCTAGGTACACCTTTGTACAGGGTATGATAATCCATCTACAATCCAGGACAACTGTCCCGACCCGCGGGATATTCAACGCAGACCCTGGAGGGGGGAGTGGGAATTGG
>NW_007728607.1:144477-144757 GCF_000696425.1 Galeopterus variegatus | reverse complement strand
TAGAATGTGTAAGGCCAGCAGTTCCAGTGGCTAGTGCAGCAGTAATTCCTAATCCAGCAAGGAAAGGAATAAATTGTACAGCTCTCTTTGTTCTTCCTGCTATATGCTCAAAAGTAGGAACGGGTACAGGCTCAGTTCCCGGTATAACATCAATGTCAGGAAGAAGAAAGACCAAGACACATAATCCTGTCCAGATAGTGGGCAGCTGAGTATAAGCTGGATTGCTGCCACAAACAATAACTGAACTATTATGAGCACATAAAGGGGTAGAAACATTGAT
>NW_007728607.1:113644-141387 GCF_000696425.1 Galeopterus variegatus | reverse complement strand
GATTGTCACGTAGGCCTGGTCACACAAGAAGGGGTGTGGGGCTACAGGCTCCCAACAGACAACAAAAACAAGGCCTAGTGATTCCAGCACATAAGGCCAAGGAAACCTGGCAAATGTGTCCAGACTGCCAGCTACACAGTCAAGTACCAAAGGGAACTCAGGGGCATAGAGTCAGGGGGATCAGACTTGGCTAGTCCTGGCAAATAGACTACATAGGCTCCCTGGCCTCAATTTGAGGGTAACACTGGTCACTAACTGAAGTAGACACCTTTTCAAGGGTATGGCACTGCCATCTTCATCCACACAGCAGACCATACTAGTGTGGGCCATACTAGTCAAGGAATCTGATGGACTATGTTAGGTGTTTGGATTTTCTGAACACATTTAATCTGTCACCTTTATAGCAATAAGAACCTAGAAATGGACAGCTACCTGGGATATTCTCTGGAACTTTCATGTCCCATATCATCACCATGCATCAGATGGCATTACAAGATGGAATGGACTTAAAGAAAAAACTGAAAAAGACAATTGAACTGAGGTTCAGTTCCCAGTGGAGCATGCACGTGTGCACACACACACACACACACACACACACACACACACTTAAGGCATACAGTTTGGGCCTAAATGTAGCAGTTCTCCAAAAGGGTACTTCCTGTTTAATAGAGTGTTTGATTGTGAGGTTGAGGGTGGTGGGAAAGAAGCTCAGACTGGCTGTAAGAAACCCAAATCACATAATTAATCCTTCTTGCCCTATTTTTCCCCTTCTAATTACTATCCCTGGGGGAAAATGCTAGTAAAATTATGAGTAGCAAAAAAGAACTGGGGAGAGGGCAAATCTAGCCTGATGCTTCTTTTACTTTCTGGCTTCTTCAATTTAGACATGGATATTGGTGATAATTGTCATGAATATGTGGTGGCAACTCCTAAGGTAATCCAGGCATGGCCCACAACATCAAGGGTGGGAAATGTTCTAGGATGGGACAAGGTGTATAAAGAAGAAACTGCCAAGTCACCTAGGTGTGAGTCTGGGCATATGGGATAGGGAGGATTGGGGAAGGGTGAAGTAACCACTGCAGAAACTGCTCCTGTGGAAGGAGAACAACAGTAGCTGATGTGAAGGGTTCTTAGACCCTGGGAGGTCAAGGGTGGATGGAGGGACCATTAACTGCTCTCAGCTCTTATCTTCAGAGCATCTGGCCATAGTAACCCAGACAGCTGCCACCACCCTCAACTAATGGCCAACAAACTATCTTAATCTAAGAACTCTCAGAAACCTCCCAGAAGCCATTGACTCCAGAAATGAACATCCTCCACACAAGATGATAGGACAAGGTAAACCTTCTGGATACTGATATGATTCCCTTTAGCTTCATCTTGTTATTATTGGCCCCCTACGTTCTCCCTCTGCTGCTTAAAGGAAGACCAAACTCTTTTGTGTATTTTTCACAGACTATAAATAATTGTTCTAAATTCTGTAGCATAAGTAGTAATGGACAATCGTACTCCCCTGTACCTTCTGCTGGCCAACTCAAGACAAGGTGGGGTATGTGCTCTTGCTAACACCTCTTGCTTCAGTTGGATTCATGACATACTTAACTGGCTTGGCTCCAGATGGACAGCCTGGCTGCAATCTATTCTCCAAGTAGGCCTGATCAATCTGCTAGGAGTTGCAGTCATAGTACCCTTAACTGATGTTCTTTACAGCAAAGACAATGGAATTGGTACCAGCCCCTATCAGTACAATCATTTAGGGTATCTGATGTGGGGCCTATGTTTCTAAAAAGAACTCTTGGCTAGACACCTAAAAGGTTGAGAGGTGGAGTTTTGGAGAAACAGCTCCACCATGGTACTCTGACGACCTTGCATGTATCCACATAGGCCACACAGGCAAAGGCTTGAACCACAGCTAATGTGAGCCTTCTCCTGGAACATGAGATGGGAGACTCATGAGTTGCTGCTTCAAGGCCATTTCTCAGTCACCTCTTTATATGTCTTGGGAAGGTGTCATGAGACAGTTCTTATTGCCTCCTAGGTTCTGATGAAGTGTGAGGCTTTCTTCCCTACCCTCCCCAGGGCATGGCTGCAGACTAAAAAACCACTTAGCTGCAGTCTAGAATTGGCTCCTTAGCAATGAGATCTCAAACTCATGTTACAGTCATCCAGCCCCTTTTGTTTTGGTATTCTCATTTGTGGTGTGTGGGACAAAGACCCAGGAAGCTGGCACCTTTGGCTATTCTTCTGTTTGCTGTTGATGTAAATAATAAACTGTTAGAATCTAGAAGAGGCTCATTGTAACTCTACCAGCTAAATCAGTAAAACTTGGCCATGGTCTTTTCTTGTCTTGTGTGCTTGACACTCTTTATGTAGACAACTACAATAATGGTAATTGTATTTTCATCCTTTTCAATTCTTATGCCTTTTACTCTTATTTTATTGAACAAATTAGTGGACTATATTAAATAAATAAGTGACAATGGGTATCCCAGAGCCTCCCTAAAATGTCACTATTAAGCATGTAATTTTGACTGTAAGTTTTGGTCATTATCCTTTTTTCAAGTTAAGGATGGACTATATTAAATAAATAAGTGACAATGGGTATCCCAGAGCCTCCCTAAAATTTCACTATTAAGCATGTAATTTTGACTGTAAGTTTTGGTCATTATCCTTTTTTCAAGTTAAGGAAATTCAATTTTATTCCTAGATTGCTAAGAGTTTTTATCATGAGTAGATAGTGAATATATTGAATGCCTTTTCTACCTCTGAGATGCTCATATCCTTTCATTTGTTAGTATAGTGAATTATTATCTACAATAACAGATTCCCAAAGGTTAACTAACTTTGCATTCCTGAGTCAGACCCAACTTAATGTTCTTGGACTTTGTTGTGTTGTTAGTTTTAATGGTTGATATTTTCAGATTTTTGAACCTATGATCCTTAATAAGACTGGCCTGTAATTTTCCTGTCTGTTCTTTGATTTTTTTTTTTTTTTTGACCCATGAGTTGTTTGGAAATTGAACATTTTATCAACATGTAGTAACCATATCTCTAGCCATTCTTTCTTGCATTAAAATGTATTTTACCTGATATAACTACACTATTTGGAGTGGGCGGGGGGGGGAGAGGTGGGATCGATGAGTGCTTGTGATTGCCATTTTTTGTTTCCATCCACCTCAAACTTTGTGTCCTTGCAAAAGCAAGTGAATTCTATAAACAGCATATGAGCAGACCTTTATTTTTACAAATTCCTTTTTGACAACCTTATTTTTAATTGGCAAATTTGGTCTACTTGCCTTTTTTTTGTGATTGCTTATATATTTAGGATGATTTCTACTACTTTATTTTCTACCTCTTAATGAGTCTTTTTGTATGCTTCTGCTTCTTTGCTGCCTTCTTTTGGACTTTAAAAAAAATTACAAACTTCCCACTAAGCCTTTGGAAATAGGCAATTTCTTTTACTAACTATTCTTCCAATGTTAACATGCACACTTAAAGTCTTAAGTTAATAAAAAGAGGAGAACGCATGACCATTTTTTCAGATCTTTTTTTTGTGTGTCATCATACTCTTTTGACAACTTATAAAAAAAAAACTATGGACATTATCATCAGAAAAACTGAACATACACAAAGAAAGCTTGAGTATAATTTTAAAAGTTCTCTAGACTCTCTGAAACGTATCCATTAAGAATCCCTAAACTGCATGCATGCTGAAATATCCTAGGATGATGGCAGGTGCCGAAATATCATAGGATAATATGATGTTTCCTATGATATATCATAGGAACAGAGCTCAAATCTTAAAAGAAAGAGTAATGGGTACAAAATGACCATGATAAGGGGTTGAAGGTGACACAAGAGTATTCAGGACCAGGACTAGGGTGACGTAAGGCACCTAGGGTGCAAAATTTAAGGGTCATTACTTGCACAACTCTGAGAATGAATGGTTCCTGAAATTCTGTGCCCTAGACACCTGACTTGTCTCACTTTAGACCCAACTCTGGTAAGATGACATGTGCTTTTTCTTGCAGTGGGAGCCATGGTTTAGAAACATTAATAACAGCCAGAATGCCAAACCTCTTTCTATCTCAGCCTCATGATATGAACTCCTTAGATAAAGAACTGGAATGCTTCAAGTTTGTTCAAAATTTAAGTCAGTTATACAAAGAGGTAAATAAAGACAGAGGCTACAATGGGCCATCATGGTGACCCCAGTCTTCTGCCTAGTTCAAATGATGATTTTCTTCCCTGCAAAGTATAACCTTCCTTTATCAAGCTCAACGGATTTGATTGAATTTCCTTATGAAGGGCTTTTTCTTCAATTTATCTGAAGATCTTCATCCCCTGCTGCTTCAGACCTTACCTCATCCCTATCCTCTTGCTACGACACTAGGTCCATCTTTCTTTCCAGGGTTTCATCTCTTTAAAAGGGCTAACCAGGTGGGAAAGTAGCAGCACCAGATCCAAGATGGTGGCCAGCAGGAGACTGATGAAGGAGCTTGAAGAAATCTGCCAATGTGGAATGAAAAACTTCCAAAACATCCAGGTTGATGAAGCTGATTTATTGACGTGGCAAAGGCTTATTGTTCCTGACAGCCCTCCATATGATAAGGGGGACTTCAGAATCGAAACCAACTTTCCAGCAGAGTACTCATTCAAACCACCAAAGTTCACATTTAAAACAAAGATCTATCATCCAAACATCAGTGAAAAGAGGCAGGTCTGTCTGCCAGTAATTAGTGCTGAAAACTGGAAGCCAGCAACCAAAACCAACCAAGTAATCCAGTCCCTCATAGCACTGGTGAACGAGCCCCAGCTTGAGCTCCCCCTTCGGGCTGACCTAGCTGAAGAATACTCTATGGACCATAAAAAATTCTGTAAAAATGCTGAAAAGTTTACAAATAAATATGGGGAAAAGTGACCTGTGGACTAAAATCTCCCGCGATTGATTCCAGCAAGTGTGAGCAGAGACCCCCGGACCATAAAAAATTCTGTAAAAATGCTGAAAAGTTTACAAATAAATATGGGAAAAAGTGACCTGTGGACTAAAATCTCCCGCGATTGATTCCAGCAAGTGTGAGCAGAGACCCCAAGCAGTGCATTCAGACACCCCACAAAGCAGTACTCTGTGGAAAATTGACACATGCCACTGGCTGGCGTTAGCTTGTGGCAGTTACTAGCTTTCTACAGTTTTCTTAATCAAAAGTGGTTTAGGTAACCTGTAAAGAAAGGATTAAAAATTTAAGATGTTAAAAAAATAAAAATAAAAAATAAAAGGGCTAACCAGGTTTTCTGTATGTTACCTCAAGTAATAGGGAGTTTAAATATAGGAACACATGTGGAAATAGGGATGGCTGAGGTCTTGACCATATTATCCAGTCTTCTTGAAGGCATAAGGGTACTTCACACAAAATAACCTGCTGGGATTTTGATTGAGATTGCATTTGATCTGTAGATCAAGTTGGGGAGAACTGATATTTTGACAAAAAATGAAATAGATATAATTCTAGCAAAATATATACAAGATCTATATGAGGAAAACTAAACTCTGATGAAAAAAATTAAAGAACTAAATAAATGGAGAGATATTCCAAGTTAATGGATAGGAAGAGTCAATATTGTCAAGATATTAGTTCCTCCCAACTTGATCTATAGACTAAATGCAATCCCAATCAAAATCACAGCAGGCTATTTTGTGGATATTGACAAACTAAAGACTCTAAAGTTTCTATGGAGAGGCAAAAGACCCAGAATAGCCAACACAATACTGAAGAAGAACAAAGTTAGAGGACTGACAATACCTGACTTCAGTACTTCCTGTAAAGCTACAGTAATCCATATGGTGTGGTACTGATGAAAGATGAGACAAATAGATCAATGGAACAGAATAGAGAGCCCCAAAATAGACCTACATAAATAGAGTCAACTGCTCTTTGACAGAGGAGCAAAGGCAATACAACGGAGAAAAGAGAATCTTTTCAACAAATAGTGCTTGAACAACTGGACATCCTCATGCAAAACGGTGAATCTAGATACAGACCTTACACCCTTCACAAAAATTAACTCAAAATGGATCATGGACCTTATGCAAAACACAAAAGTATAAAACGCCTAGAAGATAATATAGGAGAAAATCTAGATGACCTTGGGTTTGGTGATGACTTTTTAGATACAACCCCAAAGGCACAATCCATGAAAGAAGGAATTCATAAGCTAGACTTCATTAAAATAAAATTTTCTGTTCTGTATTGTCAAGAGAATGAAAAGACAAGCCACAGACTGGGAGAATATATTTGCAAAACATATAGCTGATAAAGGACTCATCCAGAATGTACAAAGAACTCTTAATGCTCAACAGTAAGACAAACACTACCATTAAAGAATAGGCCAAAGACCTTAACAGACACCTCACTAAAGAAGAGATACAGATGGAAAATAAGCATATGAAAAGATGCTCCATATCATATATCCTCAGGAAATGCAAATTAAAACAACAGTGAGTTACAACTACACACTTATCAGAATGGCCAAAATCCAGAACACTGAAAACACCAAATGCTGATAAAGGTGTGGATCAACAGGAACTCTCATTCATTGTTGGTGGGAATGCAATGTAGTACAACTGTTTTGGAAGATAGTTTGGTAGTTTCTTAAAAAACTAAACAGACTTTTATCGTACAATCCAGCAATTGCACTCCATGGCATCTACACAAAAGAATTGAAAATTTATGTCTATACAAAAACCTGCACACAGATATTTATAGCAATTTTATTCATAATTGTCAAAACTTGTAAGTAACCGAGATTTCCTTCAGTAGGTGAATGGATAAACAAACTGTGGTAATGCAGACAATGGAATAGTGCGAAAAAAAAATGAGCTATCAAGCCATGAAAAAAACACAGAGAAAACTTAAATGAATGTTAGTAAGTGAAAGAAGCCAATCTGAAAAGGCTACATACTGTACGATTCCAACTATATGACATTCTGGAAAATGCAAAACTGTAGAAATAGTAAAAAGATCAGTGATTACTAGGGGTGCATGGAGAGAGAAGGATGAATAGACAAAGCACAGAGGATTTTTAGGGCAATGAAACTGCTCTGTATCATACTCTAATGGTGGACACACGTCATTATAAATTTGTCCAAATCTATAGAATGTACAAAACAGAAAGTGAATCCTAATCTAAACTGTGGACTAGGAGTGATAATGATGTGTCAATGTTGGTTTATCAATTTTAACAAATGTACCACGCTGGTGGGAGATGTTGATAATGGGAGAGGCTATATATTTGTGGGGGCAGAAAGTACATGGGAAATCTCTGTACTTTCCACACAATTTTGCTGTAAACTTAAAACTCCTCTAAAAAAAATAAGCTATATTTATCCATTCTTAGAACCATACTCTATTTTATGCATAAACCCAAATCATTTTTAAGTAATTTTAATAAGTATGCTGAATTTTCCAGGTATAACCTCTGATAAATCTAAGGAATATTATATGTTGTGTGGAACTCACCATTTCAAAAAATTATGTTAAGCACAATAAGAATGCTCATGATATTTGAGTTACCACTATGAAATAGCTACTTCAGTCTTCATTTTTAGCTGTCTGCTCATGGTGATTTTACACATAACTGAAGCATCAGATAACTTATTTATGTGCTCAAGCATAATTATAAATTTAGGTTCCTTTTATTTCTCCTTTATTTTGAAATTAGGGAGTTATATTGATTATATGGTACATAGGTTATATAATTTATGAATTTCATTTCAGGAAAGTAAAATGTGTGTTATGAAATATTTGCACAAATAGGAAGTTATAGGATTTGATAGGGTTGAGAATCACTGACTTAAGTTATAAATGTACCGAGCAAAATAAAACATTATAATGACTGTGATTTCATTTCCTTTTATCTCCAGTATCTTTAATTGTTCCCTCTCTAATCATGTTTTCAAATATGTAGAGCTTCCCAAGAAATTGGCAAAATATTTATTCTTCACTATCTGAAGAATATTCTTCACTATTCTTCAATCTAATCTCTTCCTTCCTCTCTTTACCAAAGTATCAACAAATAACCCCCAGGCTGGCAGACCATAATCTTTCTTTGCATGAGCTTCTTCATCTATTGGTAATTCTCTTTGCTCTTAAAACCTTTCCTGATTTATATGACATCTAGATTCTTCTCATTAAAAAACAAGATTTCCTAATTTTTCTTATCTGTTAATGGTACAACCATTTTTTCAAGCTGGAAACCCAGCCATTGTTTTTGACTCCCGTCTATTTCACTAACACTTCCATTCTACCTTGAAAAACTTTGTCCTTAGGTAAGGATATATGAAGCAAAGATGATCCAGAACAAGAGAAAGAAAATCTGTCCCACTCTAGAAATCCAGATGGCATTTAGGAAAGAACAGAAATTCACCCTCACCTGAGTCTCAGCTGGCAAGAGAATGTTGTCTCTCTACTTTGGGTAGAATTGAAACTAAAATCACAGTTCTCAGTCTGAATAAAGATCAACATCCTTAACATGGTCTATAAGGTCTATAAAGATCCTTGATAACATCTTCAGCTTCCTCTCCCCATCTTCCCAGACCTCTGTGCTCCTGCCACCCTAGCCCTCTCATGGGTCTTCAGAGGTGCCATGTGCTTACCTGTCTCAGGCCATCTGCCTGAAAAAGTTTTCCTTATTTTCTTTACCTATGTTTTAAAATGTAGATTTTATTATTATTCTGGCACAGAGAGGCCAACAGATCAGGAGAAATTGTCATTGAAAAGATAGTTTATTACTCACAGTTCCCAAGAGGAGAGGATTCATCATGTCTTGCCACACAGGACCACATGGGGAAGCACCAACATTGGTCAGGAGGCAAAAGGAGCAGGAGGAAAATGTGGGTAAAAAACCTTTATTGTGGTTTCCATGGGAAAAAATAGGTGAGGCAGGATAAATTTTAGGATTGGCTAGTTTGAATAATTTCAGCAGGCTCTGGGGTGTAGAGGCTGTCCCAGGTTGTCTGGTACCTGACCCTGGAGTGATTAGGGCAGGGGAATAGTGGCCCAGAGTCTAAGAACCAGAGAGAAGAGGTGGAGAAGGGGCATTGTGGGCTCTAGATTGGTTGTTTTGTATAGAAAGGTGCACTCCTGGGGCCAGTTGTTCAATATCTCTAGGAATTAGCTAATCTTGAGAGGGACAGTCTCTTGGGGGATCAGCAGTCAGCAAGACCTCAAATGCCAGGACATCAAGAATACAGAAAATAAGAAAATGTAATTAATATAACTTATTAAATCTTTCTCATCCTTCAGTTCTCAGCTCAAATGTCACTTCCTCAGGGAAGCCTTCTATGACTTCCCAAACTAGGTTATTGTGCACTCATAGCTCCTTCACAATTTCTGGTCTATATGATTACTTGATCCATGTCTGTGTTTAACCAAAGTTCTAAACCAAACCTTCTAAGCAAATCAAACGAGGACATATAATCTGTCATTTTGCCTACCTTTGTACCCCTAGTTACAAAAATGGGGCTTGGCACACAACAGTTGTTCAAGGAATATGTAATGAATAAATGAATGATTGAATCTTTCTGGGCCTTAGTCACTGCCACACCAAAATGAAAATACTACAGGGATCTCTTTTACCTTCAAGTTAAATTCCAAAGGTCAGCAGATTACAAACTACTTTTCAAGGAAATAACGCTTGGCAATTAGGATGCTAGGTCAAATCCTAGCTTACACAAATAATATCCCTGATGTGATTCACACATCACCATCATTTATAACAATGTGAGAAAAATGTATTTTTAGATTATTACTAAAGTTTTTTTTTTTATTCCTGACTGCATAACATAGGTGTACATGTTAATTACAGAGTTTTTGTATTGTATTCTGAGTATGGACATAAGAACCCCACACTTTCTTCTCAGTACAGTCTGCTTCCATAGCTGTCGTTCTAAGGTCAGCAGGAATTTGAACTGAAGTCCTATTTGTTGTGAAGGGAAATATTACCAGGGAATTTGCCAACATTCTGCCTTTCCATAGAGATGTCTGTTCATAATCCCATACATGTACAAATGAGAATAAGTTATAATAAATAACGTTTAGTTGTTTTGAAACATTTAAAGATCAACTTAGGACTCAAATATCTCTGCTGCCAATGGGAAGGTTAAATAGTTTGTTTA
Source organism: Galeopterus variegatus (assembly GCF_000696425.1). Taxonomy (NCBI): domain Eukaryota; kingdom Metazoa; phylum Chordata; class Mammalia; order Dermoptera; family Cynocephalidae; genus Galeopterus; species Galeopterus variegatus. Next base: position 131,213 of record NW_007728607.1, on the reverse strand, counting down.
TAAATTGAGTACTGCCTGAATTCTCAACCCATCACCTGATTCTAAGGTGTGTATAGAATTACTCTGTGGGAAGTTTGACAAAGCTTCATAGATAAAAGCTAGAAGAATGTTAGTAAGGACATCATGTGGTAATGATAAAGAGAAATATCCATTAAATGAGGCTGCTGGTCCCAACAATGCCACGTAATTCCTGGACACAATTAAATCAGTCAGTTGGCATGAGTCTCAATTTCCCCATTATTTCCACTTGTCCCACGGAACTCCTTTGATAAGAAACCTAAAACACATTAAAGTGCTTAAAAAGCAAAAGTGCTGAGATCCTCTTATGTAATAACTATTCTGACAATAAAGTGAAGACCAACATTGAGTGCTTATCTACAGGCCACTGTTTTAAAACTTTACGTGAATTAACTCATTGAATATGTTTTACGAAACCCTAGGAAAAACATCCATGAGAATATCACATTTTAAACATGAAGAAATTGAGACAGATAAATAAGTAATTTAATCAAGTCACAGAGAAAGTAAATGGCAGAGCCGGGGCTTGAAACAAGGCAGTCTGGGTCTGGGTCTCGGGCCACATTCTTCTGTGCTGCCTCCCTAGGGGAGAACACATCCTTGGAAGTAGACTCTCTTAAAGGGGCTTGGTGATTGTCCCCTCCCCTGAACCATCAGAGGCTGCAATGCGTTTTCTCTCGAAATTCAGAGACCACCCTGGCATACAGAGCAGTGCCTAACGTTGTTTTTTCATCTGGATGACCTGATGTGGGGATGACTTCATAGAGGTCCTACGCATTCTGCTAACCCCCGACCCTGAAGCAAGACAGACGTCACTTTTCGCTGCTCTTTTTTAAAGAGTTCTCTTCCAAGATACTTGTTTTCTGCTATTTTACCCTTTGGAGATTGATTTCTTTTCCCCTTTAACCTCATTTTTCTGTAATCCATGTCGTTCTCTGAGGCCTCGAAACAAACAGCGACAACAAAAACGAACCATCCCCCACCTCTTTGCTACTCACGGAGGATTTTGCGCTTTAAATTTCATCCAAATCTTCCCTGGTAAAGCAGGGAAAGGGCTTCAATCCCAGCAGTTTTAGGATATGTTCCTTATATGACTCTCCTGCTTCTCAAAATCTCAAACTGAAAAGTTCTAGGTCAGGTTTTTCCTGGTAAAGATTGCTGTTTTCCAGAGACAAGACAGACGGAAGCATGGACGCGGTACCGTTCCTACCCCCATCCCTGCAGTACCGCCCAGACGCGACACACTGGACTGCATTTGTTCCTACTGTCAAACAAGGGCTCCAAACCTAGTTTCAGACAGTGTGACACACAGCAACACTGGTATACCAGGACTTTCTTTCCTGTACAGCAGCCGGGTATACGCAGCTTTCTCTCCCGTCCTCTGGATTCAGTCGCTGCCGTTATGGGGTTCGTAATCGATATCCGGACTGGGTCCCTGAATTCCTTTAATAGCGGACAACGCGCTGAGTCTCGGGTCCCCCCTCCCAATGCAGAAGTGTCCTCGGAAGAACATTGCAGAGCACCCACAAACGACCGCGCCTTGCCCAGCCTAGTCGGGCACGCAGTCTTAAGCCTGCGAACTACAATTCCCAGAGACCTCCGAGACGCGCAGGCATCCCAGCGCTTAGACGTTATTTCCCAGAAGTCTTAGAGCCGATTTTCACTCGCCCCGGAACACATCCGTGTGACGTCATTGGCCAACTGCTGAAAAATGTAAAGGCTGGCGGACTGGGCGGCGGTGCGCGAAGTGCCCTGGAGATGTGGGTGGGCCAGTTTTGGGAGGGTCCCCTAACCTGAGTCGCTTCCTGTCACTTCTTTTTCTAAAAAAGTTATAATTCAAAGTACAGCTTTCGCCCTTTTTCGTTAGTTTTTATTCATTTAACATGTATTTTCCGCGCCTCCTGTGCATTCGTCTTTTCTGGTCCGTGGGCTGTGAGACTGAAAAAAAAAGAGCCACACTAGAAAAGGGGTTTTTATTATCATTATATTAATTCAGCTCATCAGAGAGGCTACGAGCCTTTCACCAACATTTTCCCTGCCAACGCCTTCTCCCGTCCTCGCCCCCCCCCCGACACACACACTCCCACCCACCCACCCACCCTAAAAAGCATAAAGGGATGCAAAGCACAAGATAAGCACCATTCAAATAATCTCTGGACATGTTTGTATATGTTCTTTTAACTTTTTAAAATTTTATATATTTGTATGTTTATATATGCTATATACGGAGAGAGATTATATGTATTATGTTTACACAGAACAAAAATGTTATAGTTTATACTTAAAATGTTTACTATATACATTCATCTTGAACTTTTCCCCATATTAATTAATATTTTTTTACAATATAATTTTTAATGGTATCATCTAAGTACTAACTAATCTTATGCCCTGTATCAGCATTTGTTTGCAGGCTTCCTAAACACCAGCGTTTTTATTTGGAATCCCCAGCAAATGCTTCATACTGCTATTGCAGAAACAACTTTATAAAATTATTGTTAATTAGTTGTGATAATGGCATTATGGTTATGTTTAAAAGGAAGAAAAAGTCCTTATTAGTTAAGAGATACATACTGACAAGTCATATGATAAGATGTCGGAAACTTGCTTTAAAATACTCCAGGAATAAATAAAAGTGGGGAGTAAGGCAGGTATTACTGAACAAGATTGGCAAAATATTGGTCATTCTTCAAGTTGGATGCAGGATACACGGGAGATTACTATTCTATTTTGTATCTATTTGAAATTTTCTGCAGTAAACTTTAAAAAAAAAGGTACACCAGCATTTCTCTTGGAACAGTAAGGCCAACTAATTCCTTCCTGCCTCATGTTCAAGTCATCCTTGGCCACCGCCCAGATGAAGACATTTAAACTCCACTGTCAGCTTAATATTGCTCAGTGATTCCTTTCCCTGGGACCCATCCTCAAATTACTTTTTCCACAGTAACTCTGAAACTAAATAAATCTCAATTTTTCCAAAACATCCCTTCTACTTCCATGCTGTCTCTCAGATCTCACTCTCTTCAGATCTGCTTTGTTATCAAGGTCAGGGATCTTACTCTCCTGAGTCCAAAGACCCTGTGGTGGTATCACAAAGGTTTCCTTTATCAATTTCAAGCACACTGGTGTATTTCTACTACAGATTTCTAAAACCATGTCTCCCTTAAGGCAAAGGCATATTGAGGAGCAAACCATCTGGCTTTTATGCCCCTTATCACTCCTTGTCACTATCACCTTTTCACCTCCTAATTTCTTATACATACATGACTTTGGCATCTGGCCTTTCCCTCTATCTTATGTCTCAGTTCATCCTGAATGACATCAATGTGCCTGACAGAGTAGATGCTCAGTAAATATGAATTGAATCAATCAATATCCACATGGATGAATCATCCAGCAAACATTTTACACTTTTTCAGGAACCCTGGGATCTGGCAGGCAGGAATCCCCATGTCTATGGGTAATGGAGTATCTGTTGCCTGTGCTTTTCCCCTCCCACTGGTGAATCTAATTCTTCCCATTTTAATTCTTTTTCCAAAAGTTCGTCTTCTCCTCTGCCTTTAAAAGGTGTCTACCATCTGCTTCCCACCCCCAACCTTCTGTCCTTCACACTTTTCACACCCACCACTTAGCTTACATCCATCCCAAATTTTCCAGAGATACCATTTCTTTCTACCTCCTGTATGATTTTACTGTCACACTCTTCAATTTTCAATCTCTCCTTTTCTATTGACTCATTTCATTAGCACTTTAAGCAACTCTAGGTAAGTCTCTACTATTTAAAAACATCTTCATTAAACCCACAGGCTACCTTAGGAAGCTAATTCTCTCCTTCTAATATGGCCAGATTCCAGTCCCTTTAGAGTGCTACCTATTTCCTCCATTCTCTTCCTTGCCATCTACTTATTCCATAACCCCTTAAATTTGACCTGTCCCCCTGAAATGCAACTATGTCTACTCTTAAAGGAAAGTTAAAACCACATAGATATCATTTTCACCAATCTGATGGGCAAAAATTCCTAAATATGACAGTGTGGTCTTTGTCAAGGCTGTGGAGATGTAGTCAGTCTCATATGTTGCTGGTCGGGGGGAGAAACCCCATGAAGGCAGGATCTGATAAACTTACAAATCCCTATAACTGAGACCCAGTAATTTTACTTCTGTGGATTTACTTGTATATCTGCACATATTTAAAATTACATACATACAAGGTTATCCATTGAATAGTTTGTAATAGCAAAAGATTGATAACAACCTGAATATCCTCCATCATGGTATTGGCTAAATAAATTATTGCCATACATACAATGACATACTATGCAACTTGTGATGGTTAATTTTATGTGTCAACTTGGCTAGGTTATGGTGCCCAGTTGCTTACTCAAACACTAGTCTAGATGTTTCTGTGAAGGCATTTTGTAGCTGTTGTTAATATTTACTATCAGTTGATTTTAAGTAAAGTCAATTACACTCTGTAATGTGGGTGGACCTCATCCAGTCAGTTGAAGGCCTTAAGAGCAAAAACTGAGGTTTCCGATAGAAGGAGGAATTCTGCGTCAGGACTGTAACAGAAATTTTGCCTGAGTTTCCAGCCTGTTGGCCTGTTCTGGGGGTTTTGGACTCAAGAATGAAACATCAGCTCTTATCTGAATTTCCAACCTGCTGGCCTGCCCTACAGATTTCAATCTTGCCAACCCTCATAGTCATGTGAGCCAGTTCTTTAAAATGAATCTCTTTCTCTGTATCTGAATCCATCTCTCTCTCTCTCTCTCTACACACACACACACACACACACACACACACACACACACACACACGTTCTGTTTCTCTGGAAAACCCTGAATGACACACAGCTATGAAAAAGAATGAGGACACTTCTATAGGGAAAGAGTTCCAGTATGTGTTTTTTAGTGAAAAAAAAAAAGCCAGGTATATAGCAAACTATGTGTAAAAAAGGAATTGAAACAAGTATGTGTATTTATATTTGTTTTTATCTGCAACAAAACTCTGGAAGGATGCACGAAATAATTAATGTGGTCACTTGGGGACTCTAGATACAGATAGGGGTGGGAGTGACAAGTTTTTCATTGTACTTTTTTAAATACGTTTGTGACCTTTAAACCATGCTTATACCTATTCAAAAACAAATTCACTGAGGACTCGTCTAATCTCTTAATTGCTAAGTATATTTTTCCTGGTACAAATCCTAACTCAGTAACATGTATACCACACACCAATCCTCTCTTGGAATTTCCACATCTAGCTTCTGAGAGATTTACCTTAACTTACGTCTCTTTCTTGGGCTCTTCTCTGTGTTTCTTGAATAAAGACATGCTCCAAAGTCGTCTTAAGCATCTTTCCTCTGGCTCTCTAGTCTCTTTTTCTGCTGCTGCTGCTGAAACAATTATCTCCATTTACCAGATCTGCATCTCCACACAGAGCCTTCCTCCTGAGCTCAAGACAAGCATTCCGAGTCCTTTCAGACCCATATCAATACTCTGTTGGCGTGACAAACTGTGTTCTAAAGGGAACTCATCATGTTCAACCCAACTTTCTCTGCTGGTTACCATGTTGGGTGGTATCCCCAACCCCAAAGATGGCATTTTGGTTGTCATAATAACTGGAGAGTGCTACTTGAATTTAGTGGGCAGGAGTCAGTGATGTCAAGCATTCTCATATGTCTGGTGCTGTCTGGCACAATAGGAACTATTCTACCCAAATGCCAATACGGTAATGACCCACCATCTATCCTGAGGCAGGACATTAGATAGAGAAAAGAATGGGAGGAGAAAACCTGGTTATTTGCAAGTGGAAAAACCAGTTACCCGAGGACATAGACATGCACATGTGCAAAGGTGGCCACAGGAGACAAAGACAATTACAGAAAGGGAGACAATTCCCCGCACCACCTTGGGCGCCATTTGGTTGGACCAGTGACCTACCACCAGCTAGGGAACCAATCACTTTAACCAACACGACAGAGACTACACTCAGGGCTCAGCCAATGACCAACTGACACAAATCTAGCTAAGAGGACTTAAAACTCCTGGGAATGTAACTTTGAGGGCTCTTAAGCCACTTTCTTGCTGGAGCCCCCTCCATCCTCTCCAGAGTATACTCTCGCTTTGCTAAATAAAACTATTCTTTGCTTTTGACCTCTGGAGTGTCTCGTCCAATTCTTTGTCAGGGCTCTTAAGCCACTTTCTTGCTGGACCCCCCTCCATCCTCTCCAGAGTATACTCTTGCTTTGCTAAATAAAACTATTCTTTGCTTTTGACCTCTGGAGTGTCTCGTCCAATTCTTTGTTCGAGACACCAAGAACCCAGATTTAGCCAGCAGAACCTGGAATTTCCTTTAACAATAGCATCATCTTGGTCCAAAATCTGATGTCATCTACAACTCTTTTCTTTTCCTTACCCACACATTTGGTTGGTCATCAAGCTCTGTCGATCTCATCTCTGAAATGAATCCTTCTCTACTTTGCTGCTTTCACTGACTTAGTTCACATATAAGCTCTCAGCTACAATTTTTCCAAAGCTTTCTAAACTGGCCTCTGTCTCTAATCTTCCTTTTCCTACTTGTCACATTGCTGTCGGAGTTCTCTTCCCCGAAAACACTCTGATCATGACACTCTTCAATGAGCAGTACAACCCAAGACCTAGCATGAAAGCCTACTTTTCTAGCTTTCTCTTCACTTCTAATCCATGTAGTACAAAGCAGTCATTTCTACCTCCTCTGGTTCCTGTCTACAAAAAGATAAAGTCCTAAGAAATAACTAGTTCTATTCAGGTGCTCCTGGGATTCCCATGCAAAATATCACCATTCACTTGTTTATTGGAATCTCCCTTTCTTCCGTACAAAGATCAAGGTCTACCTCCTAGAACTTAATGGTGGAACAAGGACACAACAGTGGATAAATTCAAGTCTTGAATATAAGACACATCTGCTGAATCTCTGCATCTGCTTCCACCTGACCCAAACCACACCGGTTAATAGAAGACACTCCTAACTCAAAAGACATGTGAGGAAACCAAATGCTAAGTTTCTTACTAATCATGTGGAACTAAAACATCAGTTTTACAAAGTGGCATGGTCTGGTAAAAGGTCACAGGCTCAGGGAACCCAGGGTTCTAGTTTCTGTGGTACCACTAAATAGTGATGTGATGTTCTATAAGGAGAACTAAGTCTCAGTTTTTCTCATCAGCAAAATCGGGGATAATACTTGCCCTACATCTTTCTAAGACCTCCTGTGGGAATATGAGAAAACATAAATAAAAGTTATGATAAATAAGAAGGCAAATACTCCCCTACATTTTATTTAAGTCCAAAATATCATAAACCTTTGGGCTAAAAACTGGTGAGTGGGCTGTGTCCTCCTTCCCCCCTCAACAGCAGCCACAGAGGGTCCCTCCTCCTCAAATTCTAGGGGTTTCCTCACACAAAGGAAAACTTGCCAGGAAAGCCTGGCCTGGACACTGGGTGAGTAATACTAGTTAATTAATTTGTACAGGCTTACTGTGAACCAGGCACTATTCTAAGCACTTCACACATTTTGTCTTATCTAATCCTTATAGAAACTCCAACAGATAGGTACTGTAGTGGTTTGTAAGATGTTTACAGATTCTTTGATACTCTCTTCAAAAGGTGGAGCCTAACTCCTCTACCCTCGAGTGTGGGCTGGACTTAGGGACTCCCTTCTAATGAATAGAAAAAGTGAAAGTGGCAGTGTGTGACCTCAGAGACTAAATCATAAAAGACATTGCAGTTTCCTCCTTGCTTTCTTTCTTGGATCACTTGCACAGAATACCCCAGGCCACTAATTGCAGTGGTTATAAATGCACACACATACATCCATGGGCTGACCAAAATGATAAGGTTAGAACCTCTGTCTCCAAAATTACATGTTAGAGATCACGTTTTTTGCCTTTCCTCCTTTTATGATGAACTGAAGACTACTAACTTGCATCACCTTTGTGGTATTCACCATATAGTCAGAGCTGGGAAGTCATTAGACAATCAGCCTGGTATAAAGGAGGGTTTCTCAACTTCATTCCAAGTTCTTCCTCCCTCCCATGAGCCCAGCAACATTAAACTTTGTCACTCTCTTGATGCTTATTGACCTCTGTCTGACAGTGCCCACATTCGTGCTTGTCTTTTTCAGACTGTGCTATAAGCTCCTTGTGGGCATTGATCACATCAACCAGTAGCTCTCTGGTGCCTGGCACACCAAACCTGACGGTTTAACAAATGTTGTTAAGTGAATGAGTGAATGTTGATTGCCTCAGTGACACTCCCATTGCGTCTCAGTTCCTTACATACCCAGCTGCAGCTGTGCACTGGTTCTCTTCCATTTGCCTCTTCATGTTCATTCTTTACCCTTCCTTGAGCCTCACCAAAAGACTGCTCTCTATGGACTCTGTAGGAGAGGCAAACTTTTATCTCTACCCTCTTGGGGATTTTTTGGCTGGGCTTGAGAATTAAATTGACATGAGACAGATTAATGGAGGAAAACATACGAATTTACTTAATACAAGATTTTTATTAAAAAAATAAAAAAGCTCCTGGCACAGGAGCTTTCATAAGGAAATGAAGACCTAAAGAAACAGAGTTGAACACTTATATACTGAGATGGACAAAGAGTAGTAAATTGTGAAAATATGACAAGCCAAAGGGGCTTGGGTGAGGGTAGTTAATTGGGTAGAGAAGGAGCTAAGAAGATAAGGGTTAATTTAGCAAGGTTGGCCTCAATTTCTCATCTGTGAAGACAAGAATGATACTTTCCTTCAGGTACTGGGAGGACATCTTTCACATGGAAATTTCATCTCCTGCTTTTAAGAAGAAAGGTCAGAATGATCTTCTTGAGCCTGTTGTTTTTCAAATGTCTTTTACTCAAAATAGTCAATATGCCAGAGCAGTGTGTTCTGAACTCCTTTGACCGTATAGGGTGGAAGAAGAAAAAGGTCAGAGTATTATTCCCCCACTGATTACACTAATCCCTGGGACCTGTGAATTTTGTCTTATATATCAGAAGAGGACTTTACAAATGTGAGTAAGAATATTGAAATGGGAAGATTATCTTTATTATCTGGGTGGACCCTAAATGCAATTACATGTATTCTTGTAAGAGGAAGGCAGAGAGAGAGTTGATAGACACAGAAGAGGACGACACATGGGAGGTAGAGATTGGAGTGACACAGCCACAAGTCAAGGAATGCATGCAATGAGCACAAGCTGGAAGTAGCAAGGAACAGTTTCTCCCCTTGAACTTGCCAACACCTTGATTTTGGCCCAGTGAATCTGATTTCAGACTTCTGGATCCCAGAACTATGAGAATAAATCTCTGTTGTTCTAACTCACAAAGTTCATAGTAATTTGTTATGGTAGCCATAGGAAACGATTATACTGTCCTTTTGTCCTTGCTCTTTCAGGCCCAGGCTTGGTAATGTTTTTCTACAGTTGCTAGATACTGGTGTTCCAGTGGCCTTTGATTATATTTTCTTCAGTGAAACTGCTTGATTGTGCTATAAGTCTTTTGCTGAGATTCTGCCTAGAGGTGGAGGGAAGAAAATAAGGGGCCACACAAGAAGAGGCCCGAAAATACCTTCTTTCACCAATATACCCACCTTTTGGTTCCTGGTCTTCTTGGGTAGCATTGGGGCCATCAGCCCCTCAGAACTGTGGTTCCAGATTTCCCATAGCCCTGGAGTATTTTTAGAACTACATTTTCTCAGAAGCCAAGATTGAGATGGATCTCCTTGCCCCTTTTCTAGGGTGGGTTCATCCATGGCCTGAGCACCCAGAAGCACATCTGAGGCAGAGAATGTATCCAAGACAGGATCTAGAACACAGGGCCCATCCCATTGTGAGGTCATTCACGTTGGTCCCCTTCTCCCTGCTCTCTCCATACTATCTTCATAGGGACAACTCCAGAGAGAGAAACATCTCTGATCTTTTTCTTGCTGTTTCAAACTATTTTTCCTGGGAACAACTCTCTGTCATTAGCTGGACAGAGATATACCGCCAGTGAAATTTAATCATTGCAGTTTATAGGGGGAAAGTTAATGGACTGATTTTTTCCCCCCTACATTACCTTGTTCTGCCATAGCTGCCAACATGAGTAGTATTTGACAGAAGTGGCAATGAGTGACTTCCAAGGCTACATTATAAAATGTGAGATGCCATTCAATCCTTGCTCTCTGTCAAGATGCTCATCCTTGGAACCCAGCCACCATACTCTGAGAAAGCCCACATTATGTGAAGAGGTAACCTGTGGGTGTTTTGGCTTATAGCAATACTAAGATCTCAGTAGACAGCCAACATCAACTGCCCAATATGCAAGTGAGTGAGCCTACAGATGATTTCAACTCAGCCTTCAAGCCTTCCAACTGAGCCCAGACAGACATTGTAGAACAAAGAGAAACTATCTCCCTTGTGTCCTGACAAAATTCCTGACCCACAAATCCATGAGCATAAGAAATCATTGTTTTAAGCCACTACGTTTTAGGGTAATTTGTTGTACAAGTACAGCTATAGTAACTGGAACTCAGTTCAGATGTCACCTCAGAGAGGCCTTTCCTGACCCCCTTCACCAAAATTATATACACCATTCTGTATCATATTACCCTATTTTATTTTCTTTATAATTGTTTTATTGTGGTAAAATATACATAGCATAAAATTTCCCAGTTTAACCATTCTCAAGTATACAATTCAGTGGCATTAAGTACATTCTCAGTATCATACATCAGTCACCACTGTCCATTTCCAGAACTTTTTCATTATCCAAAACAGAAACTCTGTATTCATTAAACAGTAACTCCCTATTACCCCCTCCTCCCTAACCCTGGTAACATCTAACCTATGTTTTGTCTCTATAAATTTGCCTATTCTAGGTACCTCATATAAGTGGAATCAAGCCTTTTGTGTCTGGCTTATTTCACTTACCATAATGTCTTCAAGGTTCATTCATGTTGTAACATGTATCAAAATTTCCCTCCTTTTTAAGCCTGAACGATATTCCATTGAATGTATATTCCACATTTTATTTGTCCATTCAACCATTGCTGAATAGGTGGGTTGCTTCCACTGTTTGGCTGTTGCAAATAACATTGCTATGAACATGAGCATACAAATATCTCTTCGAGATTCTGTTTTCAGTTCTTTTTGGTATATACCCAGAAGTAGGATTGCTGGATTATATGGTAATTCTGTGTTTAAGTTTTTGAGGAACCACCAAACTATTTTTCACAACAGCACAAGAGCTGTACCATTTTACACTCCCATAAGCAAAGTATGAGGGTTTCAATTTCTCCACATAATTGCCAACCCTTGCTATTTTCCATATTTTTTGATAAGAGCCATCCCGATGGGTGTGAAATGGTTCCTCATTATGGTTTTGATTTTCGTTTCCCTAATGGCTAGTAATATTGAGCATGTGCTTATTTGTATACATTCTTAGGAGAAATGTCCATTTAAATCCTTTGCCCATTTTTGAATTGGGTTTTTGTGGTTGTTGTTGAGTCAAATATTCACAAATTATATATCTGATAAAGTATCAATAGCCAGAAAATATGAATACAAGAATTAATATCCAGAATATATGAAGAATACATAGGCTCTTTATCAGATATATAATTTGTGAATATTTTCTCCCAGTCTCAGAGTTGTCTTATCACTCTGTTGATAGTGTCCTTTGATATAGAAAAGTTTTAAATTTTGATGAAGTCCTATTTATCTACCTTTTTTTATTTCATATGTTTTTAGTATCATAAACAAGAAATCACTGACAAGACCAATATTATAAAGATTTTCCTCTATAATTTTTTCTAAATGTTGTATAGTTTTAGATCTCTTATATTTAGATCTTTGATCTATTTTGAGTGAATTTTTGTGTGTGATGTAGGTAAGGGTTCATCTTCATTCTTTTGCATGTTTACTCAGAATCATTTGTTGAAAAGACTGTCCTTTACCCATTGAATGGTCTTGGTGCCCTTGTCGAATATTAATTGACCATATATATGAAGGTTTATTTCTGGGCTCTCTATTCTATTCCATTGGTCTATATGTTTGTCCTTATGTCAGTACCACACTCTTTTGATTACTGTAGATTTGTAACTTTGTTCTTTTTTTCCTCCAAGATTTTTTGGCTATTTGAGGTCCCTTGATAATACCATATGAATTTTAGGATGAGTTTTTTCTATTTCTGGAAAGAGAGAGAGTGAGAGAGAGAGAGAGAGAGAGAGAGAGACCCTTGGAATCTTGAAAGGGATTACATTGAATCTGCAGATCTCTTTAGATGTGCTCTCCTCTTAACAATAAGTCTTCCAATTCATGAAGTCTTTACGTTTATTTATGTCCTAATTGCTTTCAGCACTGTTTTGTAGTTTTCAGTGTACAAAGTCTTCCACCTCCCTCATTAAATTCATTCCTAAGTATTATATGATTTTTGATGCTATTGTAAATAAAATCATTTTCTTAATTTCCCATTTGTATTGTTTATTGTTAGTTAGTGTATGGGAGTACAGCTGATTTTTGTGTGTTGATTTTGTATCCTGAAACTTTGCTGAATTCATTTATTAACTCTAGTGTTTTTGTGGGATCTTTATGGTTTTCTATATATATGATCATGTCATCTGCAGAAATCACTTGACTTCTTCCTTTCCAATTTGGATGCCTTTATTTCTTTTTTCTTGGCTAATTACTCTGGGTAGAACTTTCAATATTATGTTGCAGTGAATTCTTATAATTTTAGGTTGCCTCACCACCCATTTTTGTATAAGTTGGACTTTCACATACCAGAAGCAGGGTTTAATCACCCCAGACACAGTTTCCAGTTCTACTCCTCTTCTTAATTCCTCAGTGCAGTTGATCTGGGTAACTCTGCCTTATACAACTTCCTCCTGGTGACCACCTCCCTATGGGAGAGCTAGATAGAGCCTACTTGAATAGCCCTTCTGACTGTCACAACTCACATGAACTGTGTGTATATGAGTAGAAATGTCCAGGAAGCAGCTGGAAGTGCAGGATGGCAGCTTTCATACAGATGGGGTGGTACAGATCATATTGTTCTTTAAAGTAATCTCTTCTAGGCATCATGGCTTCATTTATACTTCTTTCAGTGATTTTATTCTTCCATGTCAGATCTTTGTGAAAGCTGTTAATAAACCAAAGTATCCCAACTTTAGCAAATTAAAAACGAAAATTATAGCACTTCATAGTTAAGATTGTTTGGGTCATTTCCGTATTGTTTTAGATGATTTTGAATACCACATTCTTTTTTTATTTTGTAACTTTAGTCACTTTTAGTATTCAATTAATTCCTCAAATTTTGGATTTCTAGCAGCTAAAGTTATAAATTTTTTTTTTTTTTTTTGTCTTTTGTCTTTTTCCGTGTCCGGCAACGGATCGCAACCCTCAGTGTTGCCCCCGTACCGGACCGGGGACCGGCAACGGGATCGCAACCCTCAGTGTTGCCCCCGTGCCTCTCTCAGCCAGTGAGTGGGAACCGGTCCGCATGTGGGATCCAAACCCTCGGGCGGGAGCGCCGCCGCGCCTCCCAAGTGGCGCACTATCCAGTGCACCACCGGGCCGGCCCTAAAGTTATAAATTTTAACATTCTATATGTGACAGGATTTATTATGTCAGTTTTCAGTTATTTTACATTTTTGTATGTTATTTTTCATTTTGCCAATCACTAAAAATTATCCAGTGCGCCACCAGGCCGGCCCTAAAGTTATAAATTTTAACATTCTATATGTGATAGGATTTATTACGTCAGTTTTCAGTTATTTTACATTTTTGTATGTTATTTTTCATTTTGCCAATCACTAAAAATTTTACCATTATTCCATCAATGTCTTAAATGGCACATTAGTTTTAATTTTGTATTTCTCACAATTCATAGCAAAAACTTCATTATTTCATATTGAAGAAATCACTCTAGCAACCAGTTTTTAGAATGTAGTACACAGATCAGTAGCATCATGATGAGCTTGCCAGAGATGCTGGAAGCTGCTGGTTGGTTCAGTTGGTTAGAACTGCGTTGATAACAACAAAGTCAAGGGTTCAGATCCCCCTACTGCCAGCAGCCAAAATAAAATAAAGAAATCCTAAACCTCTCCCCAGACCTCCTAATCAGTAACAAGATCCCAATTATACATAAGCACTTTAAAGTTTGAGAAGCAACACCCTATATTGTTTCTTAGCAAATTTATGATCTATGCATATCAGATTTATAGTACTAACATTATACTGAAATCCTTGGTTACTGAGTATGAATCTTCTTTCTTGCATAATAGACTAGAAGATGAGACTGTCTTGTGAGCCTTAACCTTACCTAAATTGAACATTTCTTTATGTGAAAAAAAAATTGTCCAGCTGCAAATTTTACAGAAATCTTCAAAAATATTAAAACTCATGTATCTAATGTTTTCATTCCTGTCATTGTTTATTGCTTACTTTACCCATACTTTATAGTTTAACAAAATGTTTTTGGTAAATTTGTAAAGTGGATGAATTGATTTTTCAGCAAATTGCTCATTTATTGATTTTTGTCTAATGATTTATGACAAATTGGTTTTGAATGCAGTGGCCTGATTCCACAGAAGGAAAGCTCTGTTGAGAGGTGGTGAGAAGTTGCTCATTGCAAAAGAATCAGTTTTAGGGAGCCTAACAACACTCATTTTATAATCCTGTAACTCTCTGATGTATAGACAGGTTAAAACCCTGAAGTTCCATTGATGGTAAGTAGTAGTAGTGAGATTTGATCCTGGATCTAAGTGATAATGCTGCATCTGTCCATTACACCATGATTACTACAGTACAGACACTGATTAAATGAGAGGTAATCATTTGCTCTTTTTTTATTAATTGAGGGTACACTGGCACACTGATGCAAAGAAGATGTTTATCTCAATGATGATGATAATGTGATCTATTTATATTTGTAACAGCTTTTGACAAGGAACTTCATCAAAGGCTATTTTCTTTAAAAAAAGATTCATGTCGGGTTTGGTGGAACTTTTTAACAAGGAATTGCCATACAGATAGAACACTGGGTAGATGAAAGAGAAGTTCCAAACTATGATGGATATTGAAAGAGGTGCTTGGTTATGTATTCCTGTCACTAAAAGAACCCCTGCTGGTTGACTACTCAGAGGATAGCAGTATCTTTGGTGACTTATTATGAGCCATTGTGATAAGGCAGAAAAGTATGGACTTTGAAGCAAGCCAGAACAGAATTTGAATGCTGACACCACCACTTTCTATAAGATTGACCTTAAGAAAATTACTTTACTATTTAAATTTCTATTTTATTGCCTATAAAAATAGGTATAGCAATACAAACCTCTTAGGGTTGTTATAGAAAATGAGATAATGCATGTTAAATGAACTGAAATGTTACTATTTAATAAATGGTAAGTATTAGTCATCATCCAGGGCCTAGTCCCAAATTTTTGAAATTATATGTGGTACAAAAATAGCAGTTGATAGACTGATTGATAGTTGAGGTACTGATTTACATTAACCAAACTTATTTAAGACTGAAGTATAAAACAGAATGCTAATTTATTAATTAAAACGAGAACCTCAACTGTCATGAGGACTAAAATACTTGTGACTACAATACTGCATTCTCTCCCTGTACCAATTATATGGGGGAAACCAATTTGTTTTCAGAAAATAAAGGTGTGGAAGAAAATAAACAGCCTAGAGAATGTGAAATTAGTGCAAGAGGAATTAGTTATGTGATTCAAAATATTTTCCATCATGTCAAAATAACCTGATGCAAATTATACCTGATGCAGATCATACGTGCCTCTACTTTAAGTTCCCCCAACTCACCTATGCACTATTCGTTCATGGCCCTGTACCCCTCTATTTTCTCAGCCCCTTCCTGATTTCATTTGCTATTCTCTCCACCCTAGATTCTATAATTTACCTAGGGACTTGGACCATGATTACTTTCCCCTAAAAGAACAGGATCATTTTGGTGAATGTTGGCTCCTCCCCTTCCCCCATGAAGTATTTTCCTTACTCATCTTTCGGCCAGTTACTCAATTATAAATACTGAGTGCCCACTATATGAAGTGACATTCCCAGGGGCTGTGCCCTCTTTTACTACCTTTCTTCTTCCTTTTACTGTAAGATTTGAGAGCCTGGGTTCTGTGATCACTATTTTTTTTATTGAAACATAATTGATTTCACATATTTGTGGGGTACAGAGTTGAACATCAATACTCGTATACAATATGTAATGATCTAATCAGGATAATTAGTATATTCATCATTACAAAACATAATCATTCTTTGTGTGATCATTATTCTTGACTAGAAATGTTCCCAAATTATCAAAGCCACTTTCTCATTTGCATTTGTCACAATGACAAAATTTCCAAGAATATGTATCAGAGTCTGAAAACAATTCTCCAAATAATTCTGGCACCTCTTCTAGAATATTTCCTTCACCTTGTGGCTCTTCTTCCCTTGCATCTCTCTTGTGTAAGCAGTGGCTGCCTTATCTTCTATGCCTGACTTAACTGGGCCTGGAGGTGAAGAATGTGCCCTTCTTGCTCCTCATTGCCACATTCAGGCCATTGTTTCTCTCTTCTCTCTAAGACCCACCAGCTCCACCGAGACACCTGCCATCAAACTAGATCATCCACTACCCCTTCTTGTTGGAGTAATCTACTAATCTTGAGTCACTCTCTCATTTGTTGAAGATTATAGCACTTGCCTCACTCTTGCCATGACAGCTCAGACCATTCTATTTGGTGATTTTAATATGTAGGTAGTCAGTCCATCCAATACCCCAGGCTCTCAGGTCTTTGGTTTTCACTCCTCCAATTATCTGGTTTTTCCTTCACCTCAGACTTCCATACCCACAGTCATACCCTAGACTGTGTGTCATTACCAGTAAGTACACTCTTCAAAGTCTCAATTTCAATTATTCTACTTCCTGACTACTACCTTCTATCTTTTCAACTTACTCCCTCCCTCTAGTACTGAACAGTCATACCCTAGACTGTGTGTCATTACCAGTAAGTACACTCTTCAAAGTCTCAATTTCAAGTATTCTACTTCCTGACTACTACCTTCTATCTTTTCAACTTACTCCCTCCCTCTAGTACTGAAACTTTAATTTTTTCCAACCCGAACAAAGCCTAAAATAGTAAGATCTATGGATTTATTTTTGCTTCCTTCACTCCCTTCCCACTTCCCTCATCCCCCAATTTAGCCCTTACTTTCATTTCCTCCCAGCTTAATTCCACAGGTCGTCATTACAATCCCTCTCTCATAAGCACCTTTGTTCTCTTACCCCTTTCTTTTGGGTAACACTTTCCTGGGAAAATCTTGCTTAAATTGTTTTCAGCTTATTCCACCCCTGCATCCATGCAGCCAAACATAGCTAAAGAAAACCCAATGATGATGACTTCTATCATTTTAAACTCATGACCAGATACCTCGAAGGAACTGTCCGTACTACCCTCCAATCCTACATTTCCCTACTCAATTCACTTCCGCACTCTGTAGGAGGTGAACTTATCTCCTC